>NC_079443.1:33664899-33907399 GCF_903798145.1 Danio aesculapii
AACAAACTTGACGAGTATCAATCAGTCACACAAATCCACTTCACATTTTAAGCATACAGTTGAAGTCAGAATTACTAGTCCCCCTTTAATTTTTTCTTTTTCAAATATTTCCCAAATGATGTTTAACAGAGCAAGGAAGTTTTCACAGTATGTCTGATAATATTTTTTCTTCTAGAGAAAGTCTTATTTGTTTTATTTCGGCTAGAATAAAAGCAGTTAATTTTCTAAAAAACATTTTAGGGACAAATTTATTAAACCCTTTAAGCTTATTTTTTCAATAGTCTACAGAACAAACCATCATTATAACCTGCCTAATTACCCTAACCTACCTAGTTAACCTAATTAACCGAGTTAAGCCTTTAAATGTCACTTTAAGCTGTATAGAAGTGTCTTGAAAAATATCTAGTCAAATATTATGTGCTGTCATCATGGCAAAGAGAAAATAAATCATTAGAAATGAGTTATTAAAACTATTATGATTAGAAATGTGTTGAAAAAAATCTTCTCTCCGTTAAACAGAAATTGGGAAAAAAATAAACAGGGGGTCTAATAATTCTGACTTCAACTGTATTAAAACACACACCCAAAAATCAGTGCAATGTGTAATTAATAATCTTTATTTACAACTTCAAAGTAGCAACAGGAATAAGTAAACAACACAGTCAGATGCAGGGTTACAAAAGCTAAATTTGGTATGAAAGCAAAAACTTACACTTTTAAATGATATATTTAACCCATATTCTTTTTAATCCAGGGAAGGAAGTAGGAGATTTTTACGAAAACCGGAGGATGCTGTGTATTTAAACAGTCATCTTTCACAGTATATGAAGCAATTGCTTGTGGTTTAGTACTGCAGATAAGAGGACTTCCTGAATCACCCTGAAAAAAGATGGACAGAACAACATTATAATAATATAATATAATATAATATAATATAATATAATATAATATAATATAATATAATATAATATAATATAATATAATATAATATAATATAATATAATATCTGATGTTATATGTATATTTACATTTACATTTAGTCATTTAGCAGACGCTTTTATCCAAAGCGACTTACAAATGAAGACAAGGAAGCAATTTACACAACTATAAGAGCAGCAGTGAACAAGTGCTATAGACAAGTTTCAGGTGTGTAAAGTCTAAGAAGCAAAGCATTAAAAATTTTATTTTTTGTTTTATTTATTTATTTATTTATTTTTTGAGAGAGAGAGAGAGAGAGAGAGAGAGAGAGAGAGAGAGAGAGAGAGAGAGAGAGAGAGAGAGAGTACAGTTAGTGGTATAGCCAGAGAGGCAGTTACAGATTAGGAGGGAAAGTGGAGAAATATAAAGTATTACCCGGCAAAAGGCATGTTTCCCATCTGAGACACTACAGAACATTCTTTCACTGTTAAAATGTTGCTGCCAATTTTTTTTGCATTCATAGTTGTTCTGCAGTTTGACAGTGACTTCCCGCAGTACATCTGATGCCGTTTGTACATTTGGCTTTTTCATCCCCCAGCCAGCTACTGAGCATTTGACATTGGCTGATAGATTCTCATTTTTCTTGGGAAGAGACAAAACTTTAACAAATTTGTTGAGCTTGGCTTTGTTCTTCAGCTGCAAGGAAGAGAAAATCATTTTACAGAGAGAAAAAAAACATTGAGTCGCGTTAGGTGAAGATGAAAATACCTTTAGTAACATGATATCATAGCTGTAGTCCTTCTCATTGTTGCTGTTTAGAAACATAGGATGCTGGATATGTTTTATCACTTGAATCCTCTGCTGGCTTTTCTCATGTTTGCTGATGTTGTGAGCTCCCAGAAGAACCTCAAAGTGACCCCGATTGTTTCTGTGGACAAATTACAAGCTGCAACATATATTTAAAAATAAACTAAAAGGCTTGAGGATCATACTCAGGCTCATACTTACTTCAAACAGTGAGCCGCTGTCAGAACATAATCTTCTCTGATCAGCATCCCTCCACATGCCTCGTGTTTGTTCTGAATGAATGCCATGTATGGTCTTGAATGAGGTTTAGCGTTTTTTCCTCCAATAATACCACTATCCATCCCACCTGTGACTAAAAAAACATGTATAGACTGAATGCAGTGGTGTAATTTGTATTCTATGAACATTATTTGAAATTCATTTAAATGGTCCATGAACAAATAATTAACACTATACATTAATTACAATATTCATCCTGGATAGCATTTGTTCATAAAACTTAGTTCTTGTTAACTCACAGTGCATTAACTAATGTTAAGAAAAATGTATTTAGATATTAATAATGCATTAGTTAATGCTAAACAATCATTAATAAATGCTGTACAATATTGCTCATCCTTGCCTCAGCACAAAGTCCTAAGCAATATATACATTGATATCACGTTTCTGAAAAAGTACATTATATTGCAACACAGCACGTTAACTGCACACAGTCAGTCCTATACACATCAACTTTTTCTGATTTTGATTGTAATATAATAATGTGCAGCTTTTGCAAAGCTGCATTGGAATGATTCTTATTGTAAAAAGAGCTATACAAATAAACTTGAATTGAACGTTAGTAAATCCATTAATTAATGTAACCTTGTAACTAATGCGATCAATGTTTGATCGTTTTTTTTTTTTTTTTTTCAATTTTTTGCTTTTGAAAAAAATTAAAGATTATAAGAAGCAAGGAATGAAACTCACCAGCCAAAGAGATGGCAAGAAGAAGAAGAAAAGTGCACAGAGCCATGGCTCAGTCTTCAACTGCACATTAAAAGTGAAATGTTGTTTGTCACCAAACTCTCCACTCACTGGTTTTGTATCCTGCCTTTTGCACCTCAAACCACAAATTTGTATACAAAGTAGCAAGCTGACAAATCCAAGGTGGGCAGACCGATTGCAAACGTGAGTCATAGAGGCGGTAAAAAAGTGCATCTTTGTTAACGTTAATAAATGAGAATACAGTAAGTCATTGTTACAGTAGTTTATCCTTCCTCAAAGTTCTTAAATAATGCTAACAAGCAAAGTATTGTAATTAAAAAAAGCACTAGTAAATGTCCAAATATAGTTAATAAATTGTGTTCAAGCATTGTTCATTTTAGTAATATACATTGCTACATTAACTGTCCAGTATTGTAAAATGCTAAACCTGACACTCAAATGCAAAACCTGACTACTCAATTATAAGTACTGCTATCAGAAATTAAATTAAAAAGTCTCATAGATCTAAATCTCACGTTTATTAAAGACATTATTGGGTGACACTTGTGGTGTTCATGTGTTGTGTATTTGCAGTCAAAGCACTCATGTTGATTGAGGCACTCGAATAAAATCAAACTGACATTACAGTTACCGGCAACAAAAAAAGAAAACAAGAAAAACAAGAAACTGCTTGTATAACTTACAGTACATTAAATGAATGATATCTAATTAAAAACCTGAATGTAAAGGTTTTGGCCTCTTTAAAGACTTTTATTACTTCTGGACGTCTTAAATATTTGCAGTTTCCTGGTTGTGTGTGCATATAATATGGTAATCTTCAACACACTGATGCGAATTCAAATTAGAGATCATTCAAGTGCATACATGTTCTTCATATAAGCTACAGTACAACAGTATTTTAATCGCTGAATGTTTTGTTTTTAATCCACGGTAGGAAGGCAGATATTTTCATGTAGACCTCAGGGTACTCCTTGAATGTGCAGTCATTAGGATATGTGTATGCAGCCATTCCATAAAGTTCAGAATTACAAATAAGAGGACTGCCAGAGTCACCCTAAAAAGAAACAGATTCAGCATGTATTTTGCCACTATTAGATGACATCTTTAAAATATTTGTTAATCATTTAAAGTGTCATTGCAAAATACCTGACAGAAAGCCTTTTTTCCATCTGAGACAGTACAGACCATGTTCTTAGAGTTGAAATGTATCTGCCATTTACTTTTACACTTGGCATTGGACTCCAGTTGGAGGTTGACTTCTCGAAGAACATTTGATGCTCCTTCTCCAGGTCTTTTCATTCCCCAGCCAGCAATGGAGCATACCACAGGAGCAAGAATACTCAGTTCATGTTTGGGTAGATTTATAATGTCCACAAAATGATTTAGCACAGCTTTGGTCCTCAACTGTAACATATTAATCCATGAATATCTAAAGTTTCACAAAAAATAAGAAAAATAATAATGGTAAAAATTGTGCACCAAATACCTCGAGTAACATAATATCAAACTTGTGATGTTTTATGTATTTTTTGACTGGGATTTTCTGCTGACTGTCCTCTTTCTGCCGGATATTGTGAGCTCCCAGAACAACTTTTAAGCTGTATTTGTCAGTGTCACTGTGAAAATACAGATAAGAACATTGAGGTTTGTAGCATGTAATTACAGCAATAATATGAAGTTAACATTCAAATTTAACAAATTGGTTCAATTTGCAACCATAAATGTTGGAGAAGAGCTTTTATTTTAAAGAGTGTAAGAAAAACTTTTAAAACCACTGAAGGATTCATTAGGAAGCAAATATTGGTCCTCACTCTTGAAAATAAAGGATCCAAAAGCTTGTAGGGTAACACTTTTTTATTTGCATCAAAGGCTACTTGGAACCATTGTGAATGTTCTCATTCCACAATATTTTCTATATAGTGGATAAAATTTCTTTGGATTATTGCTTGAATAAGGACGGCATGGAGGTTCACCACTGAACCACCATGCCGCCTTAATTCAAGCAATAATCCAAAGAAATGAATTATCCATAGCACTGTCACCTCACAGCAAGAAGGTCCCGGCTGGGTCATTAGGCATTTCTGCTACATGTTCTTTCCATGTTCGTGTGGGTTTTCTCCGGGTGCTCTGATTTCCCCCACATTCTAAAGACATGCGCTATAGGTGATTTGAAAAACTAAATTGCCCTTAGTGTATGAGTGTGTGTGAATCCGAGAGTGTATGGGTGTTTCTAAATACTGGGTTGCGGCTAGAAGGGTATCCGCTGCATAAAACATATACTGGAAAAGTTGGCAGTTTATTTCACTGTGGTGACCTTGGATAAATAAGGGACTATGCCAAAGGTAAATTAATGAATGAATTACTTGAATTAACACTTAAAATAAAAAAGAGAAAAAGATTCTTTAAAGAACTCTTCACTGAAAGATTCATTTGGAACCAAAAATAATTCTTCAAATAGCAACTCTGCGAAAACCACTTCATAACCTTTATTTTTCTATAAAAGTGATTGGGCCTTTCAGTGAATATTTTTTCATATGGTGGAGAGAAATTCAATGACCTAATGAACCTTTTCCCACTATTAATATTTTATTATTAAAATAAATAATCATTATCAATAGAATAATATTCTGTTTAATAAAGAGGAAACGTGAGATGTTCTTCAAGAAACCACCAATGGCAATAAAGAACCATCTACAAACCTACAGAATCTACAAACCTTTTTTTTTTATTTAAGAGGGAAATCTTTCCATTGAATCAACTGTTCTTTATAAATGTTAGATTTTAATGTTCACACAACAAAAAAATAAATATGCAAACAAATGCACAAATACATAAATAATCAACTTAACATATAATAAATACATGCACCTGACAACTAAAAACACAAATAAGTTCTTTGAAAAAACCTTGAGGGTTCCTTTTTTATGAGTGTAATGCATACTCACTTCCAACAATGGGCCGAAGTCAACACATAATCTTCTTTTATCAGCATTCCTCCACAAGCATGATTTCCTTTTTTTCTGCAGAGATGCCATGTATGGTCTGGAATGATGTTTAGCCTCTCTGCCCCCAACAATACCACTCTCTAGGCCTCCTGTTATAATGACACAAAATACTGTATATACTGTATAACTGTAGAGTTAGAACTCGTACACTAATACAAAATCCCAAATGCACAAAGAAACAGAAGTTAAGAATATATTTTCATTCTTGTATTGATATAAAAGTTTAATGCCTTACCGGACTGAGAGAAGACGGAGAGCAGGAGAAAGACACGGAGCAGCATGATGTACTGTATGAATGTGCTGATACGGGAACTCAATATGAACAAAATTAGACCATCGGCAAGGTCTATATAGATACTCCCTGACCCATATACTCAGTCACATATGAAAGTAAATGTAGGAAAGGTGAAACATGTAGGGGAACGATCCAATTCGTTTTAATAACACAGGCAGCTTTTAGATTAAAAAACAAAAAGGTTGACAGTGCAGCTAGAACTTAATGCTCTCTACCTCATGTCATTCCAAAGCTGTATTACTTTGTTCTGCAGAACAAAAAAATTATCTGGGTAACCAACCTGTTTTGGTGACCATTGATATAATAATATAAACAGCAAAGAATGTTTATGTTATTTTATAAGCTTGTAATGTAATAAAGTGAACTAAATTAAATTAAACTAAAATAACAGAGAACAGAATAACATTTGACACAGGAATGACATTATTTAGGACATAAAAACAACCTCAGACAATAGAGTACATTGACTGTATTTAGTCAGATCTCTCTG
The DNA here is from genome assembly GCF_903798145.1 of Danio aesculapii. Lineage (NCBI taxonomy): Eukaryota > Metazoa > Chordata > Actinopteri > Cypriniformes > Danionidae > Danio > Danio aesculapii. Next base: position 33,671,402 of record NC_079443.1, read on the forward strand.
CATTTTGATTCCGCCTAATTCACGTGTCTTTTCTGAGTGAGTCTCATGAACATGCAGTCCTGCTCAGAGACTAACAATAAAGGTCATTTGTTAAACAGTACATTCAATTCGCTTGTTTTTCATCAAACCCTATTGTATGTCTTCACACATGACATATCCAATGTCATATAGGATTATAATGTGATACTTCTGTATCTTATTTCATTCATTATTTTTATCAAAAGCCTAATGCTGGTCACATTTCACTGCTGTTATATATATATAAAAAGTGTGGGCAGGTTAAAAAGGGACATATAGCAATGTAACAACACCAGGGTAAGTAAAACTTGTCTCTTTATGGTGAGTTTTCATTGTTGGCTGAACTATCCGCTTATAAAAATACCTATTCACCTCTGACTGTAGTCTAAAACCTCCCACCTCACTGACTTGTGAGACTTTCTTTGACATTTGTGTTGCCATGAACCTTTTGTCCACAAACACGTTCATACGCTGAGTCAACTTGCACATACACTTCTTGTTATAAAGCATTACACCAACCTGTCCTGTAGAGGTCACTATTGGACTACTTATTCTATGTGCCTTTGAAAGACGTGCACGCGAGCACACGAGAGAACAATGCAGTCGGAGTGAAGCCACGGGCAGAGAAGTTGTGTGTTGCTAATTAGCATTGTTTGGTGGATTTGTGCGTGTTTTAAACCGTGAGTACATAAATGTTCACGTACTGTATGTTTACTGAGACTTAAGGAGTATGTTAGAAGAGTTTTTATGCTGTTTACCAGCATTAATTCGACGTTCTGTGATCGCCGTGATTTGAGATGACGCAGCAATAATTAGCTGCTGCTAATTTGATACTCACGTCGTTATTGAAGTTAATAAGTTACCAGCTGTGTGTATATTGTTCGATTTCAACCTGTTTATATTATGTTAGGCAGTATGTATGATTATTTCAGCCTTTGCCTATATTTCATGCAACATGTGACCCAGTTTGTGTCATAAACACCCAGTTAGCAGCAATTTGGACTCCATATTATGCTGCTAAACCACATCTCTATTCACCAGTGTGGAATAAAGCAACATTATTTATTTACCTCGTCTCATGCATTCTAATCGATGCACCACAGTGATCATCACCTTTAAACTGGCAAACTTAGTTGAATACTTCTCAACAAAATTGGTCCTTCGAGCCGGAGTTGGTGATTACTGTGGATAATATGGCCCGTGCTCCATCAGATAGACCCATTAGACCAGATGATGTTCGCTCACGCCGCTCCCGACGTCCCCCAGCCTGGTTAGAGCAGTATGAAGTTGACCTTCCAAGACTAGTAGAACGTGAACAGCCAAGGCAACATCCTGCTAGTATGATGGACAGAGGGAGTTATATGGAGAGATCTGCCGAGATGACACCTCTCCCAAAGTATCCCACTGCCCGTAACTGGAGCACAGGAGGGACGGAAGAAAGGAATTTGGTCTCAAGTCATGTTCCCCTTTATGAGAGCACTCCTGCACCATCACATTATACCCCATCGGTGCTAGAAGTTATTCAGCAGTTGCAGGAGGATAATAGGAAGTTACACTCGACCATGATAGAAATGCAGCAGCGTATAAACCAGAATGCTGTTTTGTCACCTGTTTCGGCACCTCATCCTCTTTCACAATCAGTAGCAGTGCCTGCTCACAGTGCCCTGATAAAGACTCCCAACAATGTAGCACAAAGGCTTGGTCAGCAGCTCGTTATTGAGGAAACTGAAGAGGAATGGCCACCACCCCCTCCCCCTGTGACACATTATGAACGGCATAAACAGCCCAATCCAGATATCTCAGATTTTATGGAAGAGCTGAAAGAGCGAATTCAAAAACTAGAACTAAAACGGTCATCTCCCCCATCTACACCAAATTATTACCAGCCAAACGATAAACCAGATGAGTCAGAGTCTTGGTCAGACTATAGTAATACAGCAGCTCCCCCATTGCCCCCACCAAGAGACTATAAATTTACTGATTTACAACCCCGTAGACAAGAGAGATCATATAGGGGTCCCAAACCTTCCATTCCCGACTTTACTTGTGATGATCCCAGAGAGTTTGCTAGGCTTCGGATATCCCTGGAGAACATTCTCCCACCTGACGCTACAGAGAGATTCAAATACCAAATTCTGGTGGACCATCTCAAATTTGAAGAGCCACTTCTAATAGCTGACTCGTATAGTAATTCGTTGTTCCCCTACTCAGATACTATGGCCTCACTCATTCAGCACTATGGACAACCTCACCAACTGGCGCTGAGGAGAATAGCAGAGCTAATGGATGGGCCAACTATCCGATCAGGAGACTCTGTGGGATTTCGTAAATTCGCACTGAGGGTTAGAGCTCTGGTCGGAATGCTTGAACAACTTGAGCAGGAAGGACGTGTTGAACTTCACTGTGGGTCACATGTGGCCAGGCTAAGCAGCAAATTACCACAGGAGTTTAGGGCCAACTTTAGGCGATATTTTCAGCCCCAAAAGAAAGGAGTTCCCTCCCTTTTGGACTTCTCAGAGTGGTTGGAGTATGAGCTGCAGATCCAAGAAGGTGGTGATATGCTTGACCGCATAGAGACTGGCAGAGAGGCCGCCAAAAGACAAAGAGAGCCAAAGAGAGATGGTAAAACACGAAGCAAGTCAATGAATGTTTTATTAGGCTCTACACAAACTACCCTGATTGAAGCACCTTCTGCAACAAAGTCCCCTTCACAGTGGCCTGAAAAGGTCAGAGTATACTGTCCTTACTGCTGTAATAACCTGCACAATCTAGATGATTGTTCCAACTTCTCTCAGCTTACCAGACAGCAGCAGAAGCAATGGGTCATAAACAACCGGCGTTGCTGGAGATGCGGTCGAGGTCACCAAGCAGCACAGTGTCGTCTAAGAGCACAATGCAGTAACTGTAAAGGCAAGCATCTGACTGCGCTTCACGAAATAAATACCCAACCAGGAGAACTGTGTAAGGAGGAGAAACACAGGGATGAAACGACTTGCGGACTGGTTAACTCTTCCACTGATATCCTGTATCTTGATAGGAAAGCTGGGTGCAGTCAAGTCCTCCTTAAAGTCAGTAAAGTGCTTCTGCGTAATGGCAGTCATACACTGGAAACATACGCTGTCTTAGATGATGGATCAGAACGAACCATTCTCCTTCAAGAAGCAGCACAGAAGCTGAAATTACAAGGTCAATCGGAGAGCCTTACCCTTAGAACAGTACGACAAGACCTCCGGGTGATACAAGGCTCATCTGTTTCCTTCACTATCTCACCCGCCAGCCAACCTGAGAGAGTCTATAAGATAATAAGGGCCTTCACTGCTGATCAGCTAGGTCTAGCAGACCACACATACCCAATTGAACGACTGCAGTGTAAATATAGACACCTTCGAAAGTTGCCCCTACCAGACATAAAAGGTGCCAAACCTCTCCTTCTCATTGGTTCAGATTTCCCACATCTGATAACTCCAATTCAACCTGTAAGATTGGGACCTCCAGGGGGACCAGCTGCTGTTAAGACAAGACTTGGCTGGACACTTCAAGGCCCTACTAAGTACTTACCATTACACAATGGATCCCAGTCATGCTTGTTCACATCTACACTCTCGCCATCAGCCGAGCTGCATAATCATGTGGAAAATCTTTGGAAGCTTGATGTCTTGCCATACAGAAATGAGAAGCTAGTTACAAGATCTCGACAGGATCAGGCAGCTATGGATCTCTTGCAGACCAAGACTGTTAGAGTGAACGTAGATGGAGTACAGAGATATGCCACACCCTTGCTAAGAGTGCAGTCCATGCCAACCTTGTTTGCCCCACCAACTTCTGTCCTTGCCAATCTTCGCAATACAGAGAAGCGCCTGCTCAAAGACCCAGATCGCGCCACAGCGTACAATGCAGAAATTCTAAAACTTGAAAACTCAGGATATGTTGAAAGAGTGAGCCAAGACTTATGGGAGTCCTCTAGTGAGTCATGGTTCATACCACATCACATGGTGACCCACAATGACAAGGCTAGAATTGTGTTCAACTGTTCCTTTACACATCAAGGACATAATCTGAACGAACTCCTGCTGCCTGGACCCAATCTGAGCTCTTCATTATTGGGTGTCTTGTTGAGATTCAGGGAACATACCACAGCCATCAGCAGCGACATAAAAGGAATGTTCCATCAGGTGAGACTCCTCCCTGAGGACAGACCCCTCTTACGGTTCCTATGGCGTGACCTGAGCAAAGACAGCCCACCTAGCGTGTATGAATGGCTGGTCCTGCCCTTTGGGACAACCTGTTCCCCATGCTGTGCCACATATGCAGTTCAAAGGCACATTACTGACCACAGTCAGGAAGGCGATGAGGTTCGTGACGCAGTTGAGAGGCACTTTTACGTGGACAATTGGCTCCAAAGCTTCCCTTCACCAGAAAAAGCCAAAACATTGGTTAACAAATTGAGAGAACTACTCAATGGTGGCGGTTTTGAGTTAAGGCAATGGACAAGCAATGTCCCAGATGTCATAAGACACCTTCCTCCAGCAATTCTCTCCCAGGATAGTGAGCAATGGCTTAATCAGAGCCAAATGGACCCGCAGGAACCTGCCTTGGGATTACGTTGGAGGTGTAAATCTGACACACTAATATACAAATCCCACTTGAGGGAAGCAAGCCCCACAACTATGAGGAACATTTACAGAGTGTTGGCCAGCCAATATGACCCAATTGGACTCATAATTCCATTTACCACAAGAGCCAAAATCCTTGTGCAGATGTTATGGAATAAACAGAGAGAATGGGATGATCCATTACTCCCTAGCGACATACTGGAAGCTTGGTTAGCATGGGAGAGTGAACTGCCTCATCTGGAGAAACTGAGCTTGCCCCGATGTTACACAAAACCTCACCTAGACCACCCCAGTTGTACAAGAGAAGTGCATATCTTCTGTGATGCGTCAGAACGGGCTTATGGGTGTGTTGGATACCTGCGCACTGAAGATCCACATGGTCAAGTAGAAGTAGCCTTCATTACTTCAAGATCACGGGTAGCTCCTAAGAAGCAGCTATCAGTGCCAAGGCTGGAGCTGTGTGCCGCCCTCACTGGCGCCCAACTTGCACATCTGCTACAAAGAGAACTGACCCTAAACATTGATCGGATCACACTATGGACCGACTCAACCACAGTCCTTACTTGGATTCACTCTGATTCCTGCCGGTTCAAGGTTTTTGTCGGGACAAGAGTCGCCGAAATTCAGGATCTAACTGATAACACAAACTGGCACTATGTTGACTCCCTAAATAACCCAGCTGATGACATCACAAGGGGGAAAACTCTGTTGGAACTGACAGGTGAGAATCGATGGGTCAAGGGACCTCCCTTTCTGTGGCTTTCACCCAAATACTGGCCTAATATCCCAGTCGGCCCCAAAGAGGAAGATTCAGAAGAGCTACGTAAACCTGCTTCCTGCTTAAATATTGTTACAAACACCCTTAACCCTGGTTATCCTGACCCCAAAGATTTTCACTGCTTTAATGACTTGTTGAAAGCAACTGCACAGTATCTACATGAGGCGACCCCATCTGACTCTCCAGGCCCTACCGCAGAAACCTACCAGATGGCAGAATTAGAGATTTTCAGAGCTGCCCAGAAAGAGAGTTTCCCGGAGGAGACTCAGTCTCTTACTGCTGGTAAACCAGTGCCATCATCAAGTCGCCTAGCTATGTTAGCACCTGAACTTGATGAAGAGATGAACATCATTCGCGTTGGTGGCAGACTACGCAGATGCAACCAGTTAGAACTAGAAACTGCTCATCCGGTTGTATTGGATCCAAAGCACCCAGTGACTAAGATGCTCATCAGACATGTTGACAGTAACCTAAAGCACCCTGGCTCGGAAAGACTGTTTGGGGAGTTAAGACGCAAGTACTGGATACTGCGTGGCCGCGAGGCAGTTCGAAAGGAGCAACGTGGCTGTGTGGAATGTCAAAAATGGAGAGCTCAGCCAGTGGTTCCTCGCATGGCAGACTTACCTCCTGCACGCCTGTGCCTCCACAGTCCCCCCTTCTTTTCGACAGGAATGGACTGCTTTGGCCCCTTTCTTGTAAAAATAGGCCGCCGTAATGAAAAGAGATGGGGGATCCTATTTAAATGCTTGACGACAAGGGCAGTGCACATCGAGATCTTAACCAGTCTCGACACAGATTCGTTCCTGATGTCCTTAAGAAGGTTTATTTCTCGCAGAGGCAAGCCCGCTGAAGTACTGTCTGACCAAGGCACTAATTTCAAAGGAGGTGAGCGAGAACTCAGTGATTCCTTCAAAGACATGCACCCTTCCCTTCAAACGCTCCTGGCAGAGCATCAGATCAAGTTTATATTTAACCCCCCTAATGCCCCGCACTTCGGAGGTTCCTGGGAAAGGGAAATCCGATCCATAAAGACAGCATTATATGCCACGCTCAATGCTCAGTCGGTGACAGAAGAGATGTTTAACACCATCTTGATTGAAATTGAAGGAATCTTGAATTCCAAGCCGTTAGGTTACATCTCTTCTGATGTGGCTGACCCAGACCCAGTAACCCCAAATCTCCTTCTAATGGGGCGGCTAGACCCTTCTTTGCCACAAATACTTTACCATGACTCAGCAGGACTCAGTCGACGGCGCTGGAGATCCTGTCAAGTCCTTGCTGACCGATTCTGGTCCCAGTTCTTGAAGAATTACTTACCTGCCTTGCAAACACGAGAAAAATGGCAAACGGACACAAACCCTCTACAACCAGATACAGTAGTTCTCATAGTGGACCCTCAACTGCCCAGAGCACTATGGCCAATAGGACGAGTCATCAAGGTGTTCCCAGGAGCGGACGGGAGAATCCGAACAGCAGAGGTTCAAGTGAAGGATCGATCCTACATCAGGCCGACTAGCAGGCTGATCCGCCTCCCCACTGTGTCCGATGATTAGAGAAAGTGTTGCTGGAGTGACTGCAAATTTGTGCAACAAATTTGGGGGCGGCTGTTATAAAGCATTACACCAACCTGTCCTGTAGAGGTCACTATTGGACTACTTATTCTATGTGCCTTTGAAAGACGTGCACGCGAGCACACGAGAGAACAATGCAGTCGGAGTGAAGCCACGGGCAGAGAAGTTGTGTGTTGCTAATTAGCATTGTTTGGTGGATTTGTGCGTGTTTTAAACCGTGAGTACATAAATGTTCACGTACTGTATGTTTACTGAGACTTAAGGAGTATGTTAGAAGAGTTTTTATGCTGTTTACCAGCATTAATTCGACGTTCTGTGATCGCCGTGATTTGAGATGACGCAGCAATAATTAGCTGCTGCTAATTTGATACTCACGTCGTTATTGAAGTTAATAAGTTACCAGCTGTGTGTATATTGTTCGATTTCAACCTGTTTATATTATGTTAGGCAGTATGTATGATTATTTCAGCCTTTGCCTATATTTCATGCAACATGTGACCCAGTTTGTGTCATAAACACCCAGTTAGCAGCAATTTGGACTCCATATTATGCTGCTAAACCACATCTCTATTCACCAGTGTGGAATAAAGCAACATTATTTATTTACCTCGTCTCATGCATTCTAATCGATGCACCACAGTGATCATCACCTTTAAACTGGCAAACTTAGTTGAATACTTCTCAACACTTCTTTTTGTCTTATATGACAGGTGGTTTTTACAGGTTTATACCGACTGCAACTGAATCTCCCCTGCTACTCGAAAAAAAAAAAAAAAACATAGAATACAATTACCTCGAAATATAACTGATATTTATTGTTTATTGATTAAATATAAAAAAACATTAACTTACAGAAATACACAGCTAAATATAAATCCTGCATACAAAACTGAATACATTTCAGCTAGTTTTTACAGATTTATGTTATCATAGACCAAATAGGCCCAACTGCTACATGTTCCCAGATACTTATTCTAAATCCCTTTACTGGTAATGAAACGCAGCTTTGATCAGACTGATCAACTTTCCTTTTTCTTGGTCTTTATGAAAACGAGGAATGGTAATTAAGACATATTAATTTTAAATTGTGAAATATTATTGTTAAAATTTGCGTAGATCAACATGTACATCAGATGCTACATAAAGCAAAAAACCTAAACTATGATATTAAAATGTCTATACACACCTGTGGACCGAGTCCTGGACATAAAACCAGTTCCTCTTTAGAAGCTTTAGCGATGCCCTCCAATTACAGTAGAGATAAAACACAATATAAATATAAAAATTATTTCAAAATTACTTAAAATAGGAAAGTTTTTGCATAAAAGTTGAAAAGTTACATCAATTATAAATAACAATAATAATAATAAAAAATATTATTATTAAAATTGAAACCTGTAATTTATATTCTAGAATGTGATTTATTTGTTATTTAACAGAATATTTTGGGGGGGATTTTTCTGCATCGTTACTTTAGTCAGCATCCCATGATCCTTCAGAAATGTTTATATAATGCTAATATACTATAAAAAATACCTAATAGGAACAGTCAAGCTACATAATACTTGTCAAATAATTAATAAATGTGCAGCTGTGTTCCTTAGAGTCCAAAGAGTCATGGCATCGGTCTTATTGACAGACTTCACTGTGGTTAAACAATCTGTAACCTGTCAAAAAATAAAAATAGGAGGTAATTCTGACTATTGTGTCAGGTGCATTCTCAAATGAAGAATACATTATAAAATCAGATTTATTAATATCTTAACCTGGGACAGGTAATTTTTCTCCACTTGCTCCTTAAGCAGATCTGCAGGTTTCTTCTCATAGGATTTATGGGTCTCAAGATAATGGCCTGCTTCTTCAGGACTTGCACAAACAAACAAACAAACAAACAGGTTAAAGAAGATTAATTATTAAAGCACAAAAAAACAACAGGAACTTTAACACCTATTTATTTTTATACAAGCCACTTAAAAACTCGCAAGCCTCTGAAGGAAGCAAGCCTTGCAAGCCTCTCGTTTGATTATTTTGAGCCATCCTCTTACCTCCAGGCCAAGATGAGTGTACAGTCAACCATGATGCATATTCGTGCAAGCTCGTTTGATGCATGATGAGGGCCTTTCTGATCAACGATGTCCAGAGAAATAAAACATTATCATTAACTGAATGAAAAGCTTAAAAAAACTCATTCTGAGCATGATGATGTATTTATCATTTAATTTTGAACCACTTAACCAAAACTAATCATTAAAGAAAGAACAAATAACAGGAAATATGAGTTCAAAATTGAAACAGTCATACTCACCAAGTCAACCTGCAGAACTCTGAGGCTGAAACTCTGGCCCAGCTGTTTTAGACGCTCATGGACGTAGTTTGGGTTCAGATTATGGTAACGCACACTGTGGTTAAAGAAAAGATATCACAAAACTAAAACATCACATGCTGTACCAATATGAATACAAGAATATTTGCAATTCAGTAAATGAAACCACAAGAGTGAATATTTCTGCAATGATTTTATGTAACTATTTATTTTATCTATATTATATGACCAGATGAAGCTTTTTGGGATACACCTGTAAACATTCTATTGACTTTGCTATCTTTTTTTATTATTAGAATTGAGTTAGAATGACTTTATAAATCAGGTTATCATAGCAATAACTATCCCTCTATGACTTTGTTTATTGTAATATATATTGAATATTGTGTATTTAAGTAATATCATGCAAGTACATTTTTTCCATATGAGCATGTGAGTGCAATCGCAATATTAACTTAATAAAGCAACTGAACAAACAAGGGGCTAATACTGTGCTGTTGTTTTCAGTATTGCCAATAAATAATTTCCAAACAAAAACAAAAGAACTTTCGTCCGTCAGAGCAATAACACTATGGTGTTTCATTCCTGAATCAATCTGCTTTTAAACAGATCATTTGAGTCAACTGCTAGTTTTCCATCCCCCTGTGCTAATGCACATTTTGAAGAATCCCATGAGAAACAAGTGCTAGAAATGTCAAATTTGGAATCAAAATCACAAAAAAATGACACTTGAGGTGGTTTTGGGACCAGGTTTGTGAAAAATAGGAGATGCAAATGCATTTGTCAGATAAACTGACAGTGAACATTACACTCACATGACTAATCAGCTGTCTCCATTATGCCTGTCTTGCTTACTGTTGGCTACTAGGTTACCAATAGGAAAGTCAGCCACTTTGAGGCAAGTCATTTCATTCGGTGGCCATCTTTGTAATGCCTCTCGGACAGTATGCTCAGGCATTTGCTTTGGATGGGGAAACATCAAATTCTCCAAAATTGCTTGCTAAGCTTATGATTAAATATCATATTAGGCGTCAACAATAAAATTCAACAACTGTCTCTTTAGTTGTCAAAAAGAAGGAATGGAAATTATCTTACAATCCAAAGAAATAAGGAGAAGAAAAACCAAGGTTCAACAGTCTGCATTTAGGTATGTAGAAAAGCACACTCTCCCCTTACTGGTTGAATGTTCTCCCTCTCTCAACTCAAAAATTCAAGGGATAGTTCACCCAAAATGAAAATTCGCTCAGTATTTGCTCAACCTCAAGTGGTTCAAAACCTTTGAGTTTCTTTCATCTGTTGAACATTAAAGATATTTTGAAGAAAGCTACATGAACCATTAGGGAGTCATAGTAAGAAAAAATAGAGTCAATGTCTACAGTTTTTCAGTCTTTTAAAAGATCTTTTTGTGTGTGTGTGTTCAACAGAAGAAACTAATAAATGTTTGAAACAAGAAAATAGATGACGAGTTTCATTTACCTTTCATTCCTTTTAAAAGCCAAAGCCCACTAAGAAGGAAAAGGGCACTAATCAAATGTAACATTAAGTAAATATGGCGAATATAATAATTTTCCAGCATTGATGCAGTACATGCCAGTATTTCCTGTTACAGCAATGCATTTCATTTCAAAAACAGTATTATAACTGAAATACAATTAATTACATAACATATTACATTTTTTAAGAAAACTTCCTATACCTGGCCAGAGCTAAAAGAAGTGTGAAATTACTTGAGAACGGAAATTGTGAGCAGGAACAAACTTAATGAGTATCAATCAATCACACAAATTCCCTTCTTGGTTAAAGCATATTACAAACTTGATGAGTATCAATCAATCACACAAATCCCCTTCATGGTTAAAGCATATTACACACACACACGCGCGCGCGCGCGCGCGCGCACACACACGCACACAATCTGTAATTACAAATCTTTATTTACAACTTCAAAGTATAGCAACAGGAACAAGTACTGTAACTAACACAGTCAGGGTGCTGGATTACAAAAGTTGATCAATGATATATTTAACGCATATTCTTTTTAATCCAGGGAAGGAAGTAGGAGATTTTCAAAAAAACCTGAGGATACTGTTTATTTGTACAGTTTCCTTCAAAAGTATATGAAACGATTGCTTGTGGTTTAGTATTGCAGATAAGAGGACCTCCTGAATCGCCCTGAAAAAAGATGGACAGAACAATATTAAAACAATATAATGTTATATTAATATATATATATATATATATATATATATATATATATATATATAGTATTTACCTATAAGTATTACCTGGCAAAATGCATGTTTCCCATCGGAGACGCTACAGATCATTCTTTCAGGGTTAAAATGTTGCTGCCACATATATTTGCATTCAAAGTCGAACTGCAGTTTAAGACTGACTTCCCGCAGTACATCTGAGGGCAGTTTAGCATTTGGCTTCTTCAAACCCCAGCCAGCTACTGAGCATTTGACATTGGCTGGTAGTTTCCCATTTTTCTTGGGAAGAGACAAAACTTTGACAAATTTGTTGAGCTTGGCTTTGTTCTTCAGCTGCAAGGAAGAGAAAATCATTTTACAGAGAGAAAAAGAACATAATATTGAGTCGTGTTATGTGAAGATACAAAATACCTTTAGTAACATGATATCATAGCTGTAGTCCTTGTCATTGTTGTTGCGTTGAAACATAGGATGCCGGATATATTTTTTCACTTGAATCCTCTGCTGGCTTTTCTCATGTTTGCTGATGTTGTGAGCTCCCAGAAGAACCTCAAAGTGACCTCGACCAGAGTACACACTGCGACTGTGGACAAATTACAAACTGCAATGTTCATTTAAAAATAAACTAAAAGGCTTGAGGATCATACTCAGGCTCATACTTACTTCAAACAGTGACCCGCTGTCAGAACGTAATCTTCTCTGATCAGCATCCCTCCACATGTGTGGTGTTTGTTGATCTGAATGGATGCCATGTATGGTCTTGAATGAAGTTTAGCCTCTTTTCCTCCAATAATACCACTATCCATCCCACCTGTGACTATAGAAAACATGTATAGACTAGGAAGAAACTGAATGCAATGTTGTAATTTGTATTCTATGAACATTTGAAGATCATTTAAATGGTAGCTAACAAATGTTTGGGTAACCCTTTCCAACAAGGTTGCATCAGTTAATGTCAGTTAATGTAATTACTAACATAAACAAATAATTAACACTATACGTTAATTACAATATTCATCCTGGATAACATTTGAAACTTAGTTCTTATTAACTCACAGTGCATTAACTAATGTTAAGAAAAATGTATTTAGATATTAATAACGTATAAGTGAATGCTAAACTATGATTAATAAATGTTGTACAATATTGCTCATCCTTGGTTCAGCACAGTCAGAACACTTCATTGAAAATGTATTATAGATATCACTTTTCTGAAAAAGTAGTTTTCTGAAACATTATATTGCATAACAGCAGAATACCTGTAGACGGTCAATCCTATACACAACACGTTCTGATTTTGATTGTAATGTAATGACGTGCCCCTTTTGCAAAGCTGCTTTATAATAATTATTGTAAAGAGAGCTATACAAATAAACTTGAATTGTGTTAGTAAATCCAATAATTAATGTAACCTTACTGTAATGTGACCAATGTTTGATAGTTTAAATTTTTTTTGCTTTTGAAAAAAAAAAAAAAGCTTTCAAGAAGCAAGGAATGAAACTCACCAGCCAAAGAGATAGCAAGGAGAAGAAGAAAAGTGCACAGAGCCATGGCTCAGTCTTCAACTGCGCATTAAAAGTGAAATGTTGTTTGTCACCAAACTCGACACTCACTGGTTTAGTATCCTGCCTTTTGCACCTCAAACCACAAATGTGTGCCCCAGGTGGGCAGACTGATTGCAAATGTGAGTCATGGGGGATGGGGGTGGAAGCATCTTTGTTAACATTAGTAAATGAAAATACAGTTGGTCATAGTTAGTTCATCTTTACTCAAAGTAATTAGCTAATGTTAACAAGCAAAGTATTAGATTTTAATACAGCACTAGTGAATGTTGAAGCATTGTTCATTGTGCTAAATATAGTAACTTAATCATAATGTAAATGTTACTAACATTAACTACATGTCCTGTACTATAAAGTGCTACCTAACACTCTACTCAAGCACTGGTATATTATAAGAATTATAAAAAATGTATTAATAAATCCATTAGATTTAAATCACATGTTTATTCAAACTGTTGGGCAGCACTTCTGGTCGATCTTGGGGTAATGCACTGCAAGTAACGCGAGTTAAATAATAATATTACTTTTCTAAGTAATAAGTAAATTGATTTCAATTTACTTATTACTTACAAAAATACATTTCAAAAATAAGTAATAATATTTGAGTTACTTTTTAGTTTTATTAATTAGCTTTTAAAAAATGAATTGCTGAGTTAAAATTAAAGTAGTCACTATGAATCACGCAGTCAATGAGAGAATGTGTTCATTATTTTGAACGCATCAAAGAAAAGGAAACGGGGATTGTAGACTCAATGGGCAGTGATTTTACTGAAGACAAATAGTACAAAAGTAGCAAACATATTGCTTTAAACTTTCATTTATCTGTATATTCGGCATGTAGAGCTCTGGGGTCAGGAAGTTTTCAGATAACATTATCCTAAAATATTACTTTTTTGATGTTCTTTTAAAGGTACAGTAAATAAAGGTGTCGGTTATACAGTGCGTCGTTAATTGCAGAACAAATAAATTATGTTCTGAAACAGATCAAGCCTCAGCCAGATAATAAAAAGTAACGTAAAGATAACTCAAAAGTATAACGTATCACATTATTTACTAAAAAGTTACTAATTAAAAACAAACTACTTACTAAAAAAAGTAACTAGTTACTTTTTGGGGGAGTAACTCAATATTGTAAAGCATTACTTTCAAAAGTAACTTCCCCCAACACTGCTTGTGGTGTCCATTTATTTGCAGTCAATGCCTGAACATTGCTTGAGGAAATCAAATTAAATTAAATTGACATTACAAAGTTACAGGAGAAAAATAAATCAGCTTGTAACCTACATTTCCTGGTGGTGTGTGCATATAATAAGAAAGTCTTCAACACAATTTGTACTGTTTCTTACCAATATGCTAATCAACATCTTTCCAGTACATTTTAATATTAATAGCAATTATTTATTTCTGGCTTATTCTCTACAAATTAAAAGGTCTTTATTGTTATTAAAGGCTCTATGAAACGCATTTAACATCCACAGGATGTTTTCATTTCATAAAAGAAACATTTTCGAAAGGTTATTTGTCTTTTATTAACATTAATTTTGAGAAAAGTAAATGTACAGCCAAAGCATTTTTTCAGGGTTCACAATAGTACAAATTAGAGCTCATTTAAGTGCATACATGTTCTTCATATAAGCTACAGTACAACAGCATTTTAATCACTGAATGTTCTTTTTAATCCACGGTAGGAAGGCAGATATTTTCATGTACACTTCAGGGTACTTGAATGTGCAGCCATCACGGTGTGTGTATGCAGCCATTCCATAAAGTTCAGAATTACAAATAAGAGGACTGCCAGAGTCACCCTAAAAAGAAACAGATTCATTATTTAGCATGTGTTTTGCCACTATTAGATGACATCTTTAAAATATTTGTTAATCATTTAAAGTGTCATTGCAAAATACCTGACAGAAAGCCTTTTTCCCATCTGAGACAGTACAGACCATGTTCTTGGAGTTGAAATGCTCCTGCCATTTACTTTTACAATCAGAATTTGACTCCAGTTGGAGGTTGACTTCTCGAAGAACATGTGATGGTGCTTCTTCTCCAGGTCTTTGCTTTCCCCAACCAGCAATGGAGCATTCCACAGGAGCAAGAATACTCAGTTCATGTTTGGGAAGATTTATAATATCCACAAAATGATTTAGCACAGCTTTGGTCTTCAGCTGTAAAATATTAATCAGTGAATAACTGTACAAGTTTCACAAAAAGCGCCAAATACATTTTTAAAAATGTGCACAAACAATACCTTTAGTAACATGATGTCAAAGTTATGGCTTTTTATCCGATAACTAGGATGTTTGATGTGTTTCTGGACTTGGATTATCTGCTGACTCTGCTCTCTCTGGCTGATATTGTGAGCCCCCAGAACAACTTCTAAAGGGATGTTATCACTGAAAACACAGAATGTTGAGATTATTTTGTAGTGATATCTGCTAGTTTACTATGGCAACACTGCAAAAACAATGACTTAAAGAACCTTTCTACTGTCAAAAATGTTTATTAATAAAATTATTGATTTAATTCATTATCATCAATAAAAGAAAAGTCTGTTTAATATTTAAGGAATATGATGGATTCCTCAAAAAACTTTTAGTGTGTAATTGTTTATACGGGAAAAGTTATACTTAAATGTTCTTCACACACAAGACAAAATAATCATAAATATGCTTAAATATGCTAAATTAAATTAATATCAATAAAAATAAGTCTGTTTAATGGATAGAGAATGCGATGGGTCCCTCAAGGAGCCATCAATGCCAATAAGGAACAGCTATTTTTAAGCATTACAAATTTTAAAACTTTTTTTTAAATCATGTAATCGTTTATAGGGGAAAAGGTAAAAGTTAAATGTTCTTCACAAACACACACACACACAAAGACAAAATAATCATAAACATACTTAAGTGGAAACAAATAAAATGATCCCCCTATAGCATCACTTTGAAAAGAACCTAAATTTTTAGGAGTGAAATGATTGCATACATAAACCCACTTCCAACAATGGGCCGAAGTCAACACGTAATCCTTCTTTATCAGCATCCCTCCACAACTATGCTGTCTTTGTAACTGCAAAGATGCCATGTATGGTCTGGAATGAAGTTTAACCACTCTGCCTCCAACAATACCACTCTCCATCCCTCCTGTTATAATGACAGAATATGATATTAGGATTATATATATTATTATATTATAATTATATACATATACTGTATAACTTTAAAGTTAAAACTCATACACTAGTAAAAAAAAAT
This sequence comes from Danio aesculapii, assembly GCF_903798145.1. Classification (NCBI taxonomy): domain Eukaryota; kingdom Metazoa; phylum Chordata; class Actinopteri; order Cypriniformes; family Danionidae; genus Danio; species Danio aesculapii. The sequence continues at coordinate 33,687,734 of NC_079443.1, forward strand.
ACAAAGAAATAAGAATTCATTTTAATACTCTGTCTAATAGATACAAAATCTGAATGCCTTACCAGACAGAGAAAAGACGGACAGCAGGAGGACATGGAGCAGCATGATGAATGAATGCTGATACAGAAACTGAATATGAATAGATTTCGACCACCATCAGGGTCTATATACTTCCTGACTCATATGCTCACGTCACATATAAAAAGTATACACAGGAAAGTATACACCCCCCCAAATTAAGCAAATTGTCAAGTTTTCCTTTCAAAAACAGTATGAGCAGTATGATATCCAATGCAATGCAGAAATAAAATTTAAAAATAAATAAATAAGTGATTATTTACTCACCTCTGTACTGTAACACTTGGAATATGCAACATGTCATATAGGACGTAATGTGATATGGTTTGTTTTTTTGTCAAAAGCTTAATGCTGGTCACATTTCACTGTCGTTATATGAGATAAAGTGTGCACAGGTCTTTTTTTTTTGTCTTTTGAGGTAAGAAAAGCAACATACTGTATGGCAAATTATATGGCAGGGGCATATAAAGATTACTCTTCACCTCTGCGTAGTCTTAAACCTCCCACCTGACTGACTTGTGAGATTTTCTGTGACATTTGTGTTGGCCATGAACATTTGGTCCACAAACACATTCAAGTTGACAATGAGTCAATTTGCCCTTACACTCGAATCATTTGAGACAGTCCTCGAGTTTCCATTGATCTGTTTTATTATATGACATGTGGTTTTTACAGGTTTATTCCAATTGCAAATAGAATCATGGAGTTATAACCGAATCTCCCCTCCTACTCGAAAATAAAAACATACGATTACGTCTAAATATTATGGATATTTATTGACCACACATAAAAAATGATATACAAAAAATTATAAACTTACAGAAAAACAAAGCCTAATAATATAACATTTAGAGAGATTGTTTATGTCAAAAACAGCAAAAACGCTCGACACCTTTTCTAAATCTGTTTTCTGGAGAACAGCCTAGAATAATCAACTTTCCTTCTTCTTGGTCTTTATGAAAGGCTGGTGCAACACATCATAAAGCCTTCTTGCCTAAATGAACCAAAAAGAGGAATGGTAATTGAGACATACTTTTGGAGAGGTTAAAATTATGAAGAGCACTTATTGTTAATGTAAAATATTTTAATGTCTGTACACACCTTCTGTGGACCGAGTCCTGGACATAAAACAAGCTCCTCCTTTGAAGCATTAATGATGCCCTCCAATGACTGAAGAGATTAAATGCAATAAGAACATGCAAGTGCTTCAAAATTAGTTGAAAAGAGTTACCAATTATACAGTGCATCTGGACAGTATTCATAGCGCTTCACTTTTCCCACATTTTTTAATGTTACAGCCTTATTCCATAATGGATTAAATTAATTCATTTCCTCAAAATTCTACACACAATACCCCATGATGACAATATGAAAAAAGTTTTTTAAATTGTTGCAAATCCATAGTGGTGCTCTGTGTGTGTCGCTTGTAATCCGTTTAAGTCAAGTCATGATGTATCGTGACGTATGGAATACTGTTTTCGGGTCCAAGCCGCTACTCAAAATATTCGTTTATGAAAACTTTTTAGTCCTATCACACATTAAAGTTAATTTTATATAAAATCATGGTGTACACGACAGTCTCTGGACTTGCTGCATCACAAATACAACATTTTTTACATTTTATAAAAAATTAATCACTTTCTGGCCACTGGATATTAGGCGTGGACATATATATTGCGATCGTGATTTTCAAAAGTATTACATCGCTTTGTAAACGTTTATTATTACCATTTGATGAGTCTCCCCATACAGTTTGACAGAGCGCTTGGACCCGGAAGCCACTTCGTGTGACGTCACACTTAACAAGCGGATAGGCTAAGTTGACTAGACTCTATAACATCCAGCTGGGTGTTTTGGGGAGATCTATTTAATCACTAATCATTCTTCCCTGGCCAATGTGAGATTTTGAAACCCAGATCTAAATGTTTTAGCAGCTTAATTGGAGTTCACCTGTGGTAAATTCAGTTGATTGGACATGATTTGAAAAGGCATACACTTGCCTATGTAAGGTCCCAGTGTTGACAATACATGTCAAAGCACAAACCAAGCATGAAGACAAAGGAATTGTCTGTAGACCTCCCGAGACAGGATTGTCTCGAGGCACAAGGCTAGGGAAGGTTACAGAAAAATTTCTGCTGATCTGAAAGTTCCAATGAGCACAGTGGCCTCCATCATCTGTAAGTGGAAGATGTTTGGAACCACCAGGACTCTTCCTAGAGCTGGCCGGCCATCTAAGCTGAGTGATCGGGGGAGAAGGGCCTTAGTCAGGGAGGTGATCAATACCCCAATGGTCACTTTGTCTCCAGCATTCTTCTGTGGAGAGAGGAGAAGCTTACAGAAGGACCATCTGTGCAGCAATCCACCAATCAGGCCTGTATAGTGTCCAGACGGAAACCACTCACCGCCTGGAATTTGCCAAAAGGCATCTGAAGGACTCTCAGACCATAAAAAACAAAATTCTCTGGTCTGATGAGACTAAAATTTAACTTGTTGGAGTGAACGCCAGGCATTACGTTTGGAGAAAAACAGGCACCGCTCATCACCAGGCTAATACCATCTCTACAGTGAAGCATGGTGGTGGCAGCATCTTGCTGTGGGGATGTTTTTCAGCAGCAGGAACTGGAAGACTAGTCAGGATAGGGGGAAAGATGAATGCAGCAATGTACAGAGACATCTTGAATGAAAACCTGCTTCAGAGTGCTCTTGACCTCATACTGGGGTGACGGTTCATCTTCCAGCAGGACAATGACCCAAAACACGCCGCCAAAATATCAATGGAGTGGCTTCACAACAACTCTGTGAATGTCCTTGAGTGGCCCAGTCAGAGCCCAGAACATGTCTGGAGAGATCTGAAAATGGCTGTACACAGTCACTTCCCATGCAACCTGATAGAGCTTGAGAGGTATTGCAAAGAGGAATGGGCAAAAATTCCCAAAGACAGGTGTGCCAAGCTTCTGGCATCATATTCAAAAAAACTTAAGGCTGTAAGGCTGCCAAAGGTGCATCAACAAAGTATTGAGCAAAGGCTCTGAATACTTATGTACATGTGATTTTTCTGCTTTTTTATTTTTAATAAATTTGCAACAATTTCAAAAAATCTTTTTTCACATTATCATTATGTGGTATTGTGTGTACAATTTTGAGGAAATAATTGAATTTAATCCATTTTGGAATAAGGCTGTAACATAAAAAAATGTGAAAAAAGTGAAGCGCTATGAATACTTTCCGGACGCACTGTAAATAATAATAATTATTATTAATATTATTAAAAATGAAACCTGTAATTTTACAAAATATTATAATATTTTAAATGAACTAATTGTATTTTTATATATTTTAGAATTTTATTTATTTGTGTGATTTAACAGAATCATTTTGCTGTGATTTTTCAGCATAATTACTTTAGTCAGCATCCCATGACCCTTCAGAAATCTTTGTATAATGCTAATATACTAATACAATATCTAATAGGGGGCAACACAGTGGCGCAGTAGGTAATGCTGTCGCCTCACAGAAAGAAGGTCGCTGGTTCTAGCCTCGGCTGGGTCAGTTAGCGTTTTTGTGTGGAGTTTGCATGTTCTCCCTGTGTTTGCGTGGGTTTCCTCTGGGTGCTCTGGTTTCCCCCACAATCCAAAGACATGCGGTACAGGTGAATTGGGTAGGCTAAATTGTCCATAGCGTATGTGTGTGTGCGAATGAGTGTGTATGGGTTTCCCAGTGATGGGTTGCGGCTGGAAGGGCATCCGCTGCGTAAAACATATGCTGGATAAGTTGGCAGTTAATTCCGTTGGGGCGACCCCAGATTAATAAAGGGACTAATAGTAATAGTGAATATCTAATAGGAACAGTCAAGCTACAATTGTGACAAGAAAAACCTTCCTTACAGAAAACGTAGACAGAAGAGTCATGGCATCGGTCTTATTGACAGACTTCACTGTGGTTAAACAATCTGTAACCTGTCAAAAAATAAAAATAGGAGGTAATTCTGACTATTGTGTCAGGTGCATTCTCAAATGAAGAATACATTATAAATTCAGATTTATTAATTTATTAACCTGGGACAGGTAATTTTTCTCCACTTGCTCCTTAAGCAGATCTGCAGGTTTCTTCTCATAGGATTTATAGGTCTCAAGATAGCGGCCTGCTTCTTCAGGACTTGCAAACAAACAGGTTAAAGGAGATTAATTATAAAAGCACAAAAGAACAACAGGAACTTTAACACCTTTTTATTTAAACAGGCCACTTAAAAACTTGCAAGCCTCTCGATTATTTTGAGACATCCTCTTACCTCCAGGCCAAGATGAGTGTACAGTCAGCCATGATGCATATTCGTGCAAACTCTTTCAATGCATGATGAGGGTCTTTCTGATAAATGATGTCCAGAGAAAGAAAACATTATCATTAACTGAATGAAAAGCTTAAAAAAACTCATTCTGAGCATGATGATGTATTTAGCATTTAATTTTGAACCACTTAACCAAAACTAATCATTAAAGAAAGAACAAATAACAGGGAATATGAGTGAATTCATGATTAAAACATACTCACCACATCCACCTGGACAAGCAGAACTCTGAGGCTGAAACTCTGGCCCAGCTGTTTTAGACGCTCATGGACGTAGTTTGGGTTCAGATTATGGTAACGCACACTGTGGTTAAAGAAAAGATATCGCAAACTAAAACATCACATGCTGTATCAATATGAATACAAGAATATTTGCAATTCAGTAAATGAAACCACAAGAGTCAATATTTCTGCAATGATTTTATGTAACTGTTTATTTTATCTATATTATATGACCAGATGAAGCTTTTTGGGATACACCTGTAGACATTCTATTGACTTTGCCATCTTTTTTTATTATTAGAATTGAGTTAGAATGACTTTATAAATCAGGTTATCATAGCAATAACTATCCCTCTATGACTTATTAGAGGGTTTATTTTAATATATATTGAATATTGTGTATTTAAGTGACATCATGCAAGTACATTTTTTCCATATGAGCATGTGAGTGCAATCCCAATATTGACTTAATAAAGCAACTGAACAAACAAGAGGCTAATACTGTGCTGTTGTTTTCAGTATTGCCAATGAATAATTTCCAAACAAAGACAAAGATTAAATATCATATTAGGAATCAACAATAAAATTAAATAACTTTCTCTTTAGTTTCATTTCTAAATGTTCGAATCACACAAAATCTGCAGAAATTCATGTCTGGTCTGAGCCCCTAAACCAGAGATTCGACAGTCTTTAGTGATTGATGATTGGCTGGGCTTCATTTGCCATATTGACCGTTACATTACATAGAATACACATCTTGTGTATTCTACAGTCTTTGACCTAGATAATATATACTAGATTTTTAAACATTCTTTTTAGCCTTCAGCCAACTTTGAAAAGACTTGCTTCAAATTAGGATGGGAACCTGGCTAGTGATTCATTCATAAAAAGCAGTCGCTTGATTAGTTTCTAACTAAATCAGTAATTTTGAACAAATCACTTAAAATATTTAATGAATTAGTAATTAAACCTCGAACGATGCCACCTGCTGTTGAAAAAATTATGAAATTTGTTGTGCTCCCTTCTACGGAACCAGCATGGTAATACTTGTGCATTATTGTAATGTAAGATACAACTCAATTCTAGTTTAAAGATCCAAATAAAAAGCTTGTTCTAACAAAACACAAAAAGCATCATTTTGCCATATACCATTATTTAAATTGAACTGTCACACACACACACACACCAAGTAATTTTAATAATTAGGTTAATTTGCATTTCTCAGTTGATTCTACAGAGATTAGACATTATTGTCATACTAATGACAACTGTTGACCACAGTGTGTTTGCTTGCTGGAATTCTCACTTCTTTCTTTGCAAAGCATGTTGGAGGACGATGTGGTTTCACACCTAACAAACCCAACAGAAAAATGAGCTTGAAGTGTCCCTGTACTTGCTTTAACCCAGGCTTCTACAATTGAATTGTAACACCTGAAACACCTAATATGTTGTTACATTTAACATAAATTAATGTTTCCTGTTATGATAACACCTCTTATAACAAGTCTTATAAAAAAAAAAGTCCCACATACAAAAATAAATGTTCAAGTATTTGAAATATAAATATTCTGTGCAAGCGTAAAATAAATATTCAAATATTCAGTTTTAATAAAAAAAAAAAGAGGAATGTTAAACTAAGCAGACTAAAGGCTATAGTTATGAAACATGTGACAATACTCTAAACTTCAATATGCTGCGGGTTAAGTGTATATGAAATGACAGCTTGTTCATTTCTTTCCTCCATGATTCAGTGTTTTAGAAGCCAAACAGAAACTGATTTGCAACTGACCTTAAATGAGCAGAGTGAACACAGTGCATCCATGTTTACCGAGAAATTTCGGATACCTAGTTTTTTTTTTTTTTTAACAAATTATTTAAATTGACTTGTAATTATTTGTAATGGGATTTAAATTAATTTGGTGTTGTTCATTTTTTTCATTGGTACAGTTCATTGACACACAAATCAACCTGAGAAAGAGAGCACATGTTGTCCGTCCCAAAACATAGTCTGGCACCACCTCTCCAAACTCCCAAGGAACATTTCTCACAAATTTCAGGATGGGGTTGCCCCTCTGTAGACAGATAACAAAATTAATAACATTGATTTAATGCAAGATTAACAGATATTTAATGTAAAACAACGTTGTTTGTTTGTTAAGTGCCATGTCAGCAACTTATAACTATTTAATGGCAAGATCAACATTGATCAACAATGTAGATATACAGTGATGTGAAAAAGTGTTTGATTTTGTCATACTCTTTCTCAAACACTTTTTCACACAGGGTGACGTGGTTTTGGATTTAGTTTTCTTTAAATACTAAAAAATAAACTGGATCATGTGTTTACTTGTGTTATCTTTGACTAAAATTTTAATCTGTTTGACGATCTAAAACAATTAAGTGTTACAAACATGCAAAAAAAAAGTCAGTAAGGGGGCAAACACTTTTTCACACCACTGTATTACATAATAATAATGTGTTACATAAGAATAATGACACATTCAAAAATCAAATAGAGATGATACAAAAGAAACACTTTGAATTTTACCTTAAAAACATTTTATATATTTAAACATCGATTGGGAGATTAATTGGAACTCTAATGTGTCAAGTGTGTGTAAAGATTCATTGGCGCTCAAGCTTTTTTAATGAAGATTAGGACTATTTGTAGTGAGTAGCAGACTAGCAGTATAATGCTAACTTTTACAAAGCAACGATAGAGTCAATTTAAGATACAGTATCATTGTTTGCTTTGGAAATGTAAGAGTAAAAATGAGAAATCAAATGAACAACTTGAAAAGAGTGCCAGGAAAAATTTTTGGGATTCAGACACTTGGTTCTTTACAAGATACATTTGAGTCATGCATGATTCAGCAAGCCAACAAGATTTTATCCGATCATCACGTGTTATTTTCTGAGTATGAGCTGATGAAATATGGCTCAAAATATGGGGTTCCATTATTTACATATATATATATATATATATATATATATATATATATATAGATAGATAGATAGATAGATAGATAGATAGATAGATAGATAGATAGATAGATAGATAGATAGATAGATAGATAGATAGATAGATAGATAGATAGATAGATAGATAGATAGATAGATATGTGTGGATATTATATAAGCAAGTAAGTAAATAGTAAATAAGATAACTGCAATAGTCAGTACATCAAATGGTTAAGGGTTGTGGCTTGTGGGTGTGTTTGTTATGCATTGTATTAGCATTATTGATCATGATTATTTTAATGGACCTGTTGTATTTATAGGAATTATAAAACTAGGATGGTTATTAATGTTACATGGTATATGTTTTCTTTTGGTGGTGTTGATGTACAACATGCCTCTTTTTTCAAAACAAATTTCTTCTAAGGGAGAAAATAAATGTGGTGATCTTGACCTTGATATATTTCACTTCAATACATAATAAATAACTTAAAACTCTTCCTAGAGATTTTTTTAAACATGTATCAATTTCTAACAAAAAATGTTTGATGGCGAGTGAGGATTGACAATGCTTGAGTGGCATTGTTCATGTAAAAGTACTTGTATAGCATGTCTTATGTGTATAGTTTAAGTATTTCATTTTATTTTATAGTACATGTTAGTTATGCATAGTTTTTTTTTTTATGAAATAGCTTTTATGTCCAGTGTTGTGTTTGTATTTATGAATAATCTTTGTAACACCGTTGTCCTGCGAGACACGACATTTCATTCCTCTGTATGTCCACACATGAAGCGGAATGACAATAAAGCTCGACTTGACTTTATATTCCTCAATCGAGTCAACCTAAAGTTATAAGTTCAGCATAAAGTAAATACAGTTTTGTCATGCCTGGTCTCAAAAGTAAAATATGACAAGTGTCTTTTAATTTTAGTGAAAAGTAAATCAGCGGTAAACTGTGAATTCCTTTATATAGATATAGATTTTCTTCCTCATAGGCTAATTAGGTTAGGGGCGAGCACCACCCCTTGTACTTTTTGGATAGATAGAGTAGGATAGTTAGGACTCGGAAGACTCTCCGCGTGTTTATTTTTTATTTTGTTTTCATTGACTTAGTCAGTTAGAGGTTTCTGGGGAGTTAAACATTGTTTGGGTTCTGTTTTTTTTCTTTTCTTTAGCGCCGCTTACGTCCCTTCTGCCAGCTCTTGTTTTTCCCCGTCTTTGTGTTTGTCCCAATATTGTATATATTGTAAATAGTACATTTTTTTTCTTACCATCTTTTTCTTTATTTCTGATTAATTCATTGTTATTGTTCACCCTGGCTTTTGTAAATAAAAATCACAGTATATCTGCTTTGGTTGTCTTTTGAACTTTACTCACTGTATATATCAATTTATTTTAATTGTACATAAATGTCAAACCCCATTCCCTAGACTAACATCAAGGGTTTGTAACAAACTGACACAAAATGAAAGAATCAAGCAAATAAATTCATTATTATATTCATATTGTGCTACTTCACAGAGGAAGAAAATACAAAGCTAAAGATTCCAATGTGCATGCATGATACTGACCTGTCGAGGACTGACAATAATACTGTTTCCAGATCCTAAAAGATGAGGTGGAACCACAAAACTCTCTGAACTCTGACCTTCCCCTTTGGTCTGATCTTCTGTTGGTCCCTCTGATGGTCCCTGCTGTTCAGTCTCAGGTTTTTCTGAGTCTGTGGAGGACGTATTAACTGATTCACTTCCAGCTGTGTTTGCACTGCTTTGTCCTGAAGCATCATTTCTGCTTTGGGCAGCAGATGTTTGTTTCTCTGATCCATGGGCTCCCTGATGGCCCTTGTGTTTGTTCTGAACAACAAACTCTGCATAGGACAGGGGTTGGCCAGGAGCTGGAACAGATGAGGACTCTACTTGATCATTTTTGGATTTGAACAAAGACACCTTCGCCTGTGTGAAGGAAACAGATTACTTGTAAAATTTCAGAGACACTTCAATTTTACATGGCTTTTTATTTTATCACTAAAGTTCACAAGTTTCTTGCAACTAGCTCGTTATGAAGGTCACATTAAAGCAGTTGCTGAAATTATTTAGTATATTTTGACTTTATTAGATCTCTAGGTCTAAAATGCAGCAAATTCTAATATTAACCCACACAAAAAGCCCCCCAAAATTCTTCTGCTTTTAAATGCCCTTTTCGTATACAGTTGAAGTCAGATGTATTAGCCCCTCTGTTTATTTTTTTCCCCAATTTCTGTTTAACAGAGAGAAGATTTTCAACACATTTCTAAACCTAATAGTTTAAATAACTCATCTCTAATAACTGATTTCTTTTATCTTTGTCATGATGACAGTAAATAATATTTAACTAGATATTTTTCAAGACACTTCTATACATCTTAAAATGACATTTAAAGGCTTGACTAGGCAGGTTAGGGTAATTAGGCAAGTTATTGAAAAATATATAGCTTAAAGGGGCTAATAATTTTGACCTTAAAAATGTTTTTAAAAAATTGTTAACTACTTTTATTCTAGCTGAAATAAAACAAAATAAGACTTTCTCCAGAAGAAAAAATATTATCAGACATACTGTGAAAATTCCCTTGCTCTGTTAAATTTAATTTGGGAAATATTTAAAAAAGAAAAAAAAATTCAAAGGGGGCTAATAATTCTGACTTCAACTGTGTTTATAATATTGTTTTAACCTCGTCTAAGACAAAAATGTTAAAATTACAAAAGAAATGTGTATGGAATTAATGTAAATACTGTGACGATATGAACAAAGTATCTTGTGAAATTTTGTGAAAATAAATATCTTCTAAAGACAGAAATATTTCTATAGTTAAATTTCTACTTGTTGTTACCTACTTGTTTACTATGAAGTAAAATACATACTTGATAAAATGGGACAAAATCCCTGATCAGTTAATTTAAGGGATCGTGTGAAAAAAGATCAACAAAAAGGTGAGTAAATAGTTAAAGAATTTTCCACAATTTTCACAACACCGAAGACAGACCAACTAGGCATGGGACGTTAACTGTTTTCAAGGTATATCGCAGTTTGGAAAAGTCAAGGTTTTAAAACCATCAACATCTTTAGCACAACCGTTCCTAATGTATGTGCAAGATTTTTTTATTTACATTTTTTTGTTTTGTTTTTAAGGCAGCAGTCTCTCCAGCAAAAAATATTTCTAAAGATGCCGTTTTAAATTATAAAAAATCTGGTTTTGAAACAATTGAAGACAGCAGAAGTCAATAATTCATTAAGATTGACATGTTTACTCAGACCCATGTTTTACCCAGACATTTAAAAAGAATATGTTTTAGAGCAGTAATCATAATACCGTGATATTTTTATCCAAGGTTATCATACCGTCAGAATCTTACATTGGCCCATGCCTAAGACTAACTACTAATGTTAAGTGTTTCCTTAAGTGTGCTGAGAAATGCACCCCCCTCATAGACTTTCATTAGCATTGTCGATCTACATTTAAAAAAAGTCAAAGGCAATAATTACTTAAAACGTAAAATTATTTTTATTTTGATGGATAAAGCAAGGACAAGAAGTGAAAAGCACTTTAAAATGCACTAGGTTTACAAATAGATGTAAAATAATAATATTGACTGTAGTGTAGTCTAAAATTAGGCTTTTTTGGTGGGTTTTAAACAGACATTTAGGCTAAATGGAAGACATAAAATTGTTGTTGGTAAACCAAACATTAAACAATTTACTTAAGCTCATCGGTATTGTATTTAAAGTCTATCTATTTACTTATTTATCTTCTGTAAGGAAGGGTTACATTCATGAAACTCACCTCAGTCACCCTCATTAGTGTCATAACTCTATTATTAATCTTTTTAATCAGATGCGCCTCCCGTACAGAAATCAAATGAACGATCAAATGTGGTGAATACTTCTGGGAACTGTCTTAAGCGTTACGGCGTGCAAGATTGTTATTTGAGAAATCAACACTTTACGGGTAACGTTAAGCTTGAAGTGTGAAAGTAGTCCTTCCAGTAGTGTTTGTGGGTTGGTTTACTACCACATGCTGCACGGGGGACAAAGTTCACTTTGCATAAATCCGCTAGACTAAATATAACAACAAAGACATTGAGCTTTCAACATTACAAGACAATATAACGTTAGTCTGTTAATCATAGCAAGACAACAAAACCCACCGGACTTCTGTCCTTTGTGAACGCCGAATCGTCCAAATTGATATTAAACTTCTTTTTTTCCATTTGTTAGTTATCAGTAGTAGCAGCACAACACAGAGGAACCAAACATGATCACATCTGCCGCCATCGCATCGAAACAGACAGGCAAAAGTGTCACACACAGAAACATCGTTCAATGAGAGACTCACTACTACTACTACTCGACAACAGATGGCGCCAAAACGGTATTTATTAATTTTCCTCACATCGACCGACTTACGGTAACATTTGTAACATATTTTAGGGCAACACACTTAAATGAGGTAAAAAAAGGAAATAAAAGAAGTTTTAACCTTCTCAGTTGACTGACTATATTAAGAATTGCAGGAATATTTTCTATTACAAGTAAATTATGCCTTATTTAAATGAATATGTGCTCATTTTCTACAATTTAGCACAAAAAATGTCAATGTCAAATCAAATCCCTTTTATTATCACATCATCAGCAGCGCACGTACCATTACGAGTGAAACGCTTAGGTGCTGGCTCCAGACAGTGCAAAATACAACAACATACTCAAAAAAACAAAACAATATACTTAAGCAATGTTAACAGTAATATACGTAAAAAGACAAATACGTGAAAGACAAAAAATATGTTAAGAAAAACACACATTACACAAATGTAGGCACAAGTACACAGTCAAAAAGGTGTACAGAGTTTGACTGTTGGTGGAGAATTATTGTAGGCTATATTGTTTTAAGTATATGGATTTGGTTAAAGTGCAGTGCATGCTACAGCTTGATGGTATGCAATATGGGGTGTGGAAAGAGTTTGTGTGAGGTGTGTAAAGTGTTCATCAGCCTGATAATCTGTGGGAAAATTGTGAAAAAATTGAGCATTGAATGAGCCCACTAAGTTTTGGTTTGGTTTGTTTGTGCCAAATAAAAGTGAACAGAGAGGATTTTGAGTATCATAATTCAAAGTATCAGCACAAAATCAAATACATTGTCACAATTTTTGCACCTAAAGTTGGAGATTATGGCTCAGTAAAAAGTCAAAAATGGCCTTTAAAAATACTGTAATTAAAATCTAAAGACACAATTTTATTAAATGTGATAAACACTTTAAAGTGTATTTAAGATGTTGTCTATCCATTAGACTGTAAAAAAAAAAAACCTGCAAAACAGTATTAATCAAATTAATACTTTTACAATAAAGTAGTTACAATATTTATATTTTTAACACTGATATTTATTGTATTAAAATAAATTTTAAAATTAAATTTTTTTATTGTATTAAATATATCCAAATATTAATTTGCAATTCAGAAGTTACCCTTATAAAACGTATTAATGGTTTTACTACAAACAGGTACTTTAGAAACATTATTGTAAAGCACAAATTACCCAGTTTTGCTACACTAACCAGTTTTAGCAGTAAAAGTGCTGTTATACAAATGGTAGTCAGTCTGCTAAACAAAGTTTGACAACTCACCAAAGTAACATGTTATTTGGCCATCTGATCACTGCATCACGGTAATGATCCACAGCGGAATGAACCGCCAATTTATCCAGCATATGTTTTACACAGCTGATGCTCTTCCAGCCGCAACCCAACACTGGGAAACACCCAATCAGTCTTGCATTCACACACACACATTCACTACGGCCAATCTAGCTTATTCAATTCACCTGTACCGCATGTCTTTGGACAGTGGGGGAAACTCCATACAGAAATGCCAACTGACCCAGCGAGGGTCGAATCAGCGATCTTCTTGCTGTGAGGCGACATTGCTACCCACTGCGCCACAGTGATGTCCTCTATAGAATATAAGAATTTTTTAAAAAGCAGAGTTTGGTTTATAAAAGTGCACCTGATGACTATGACTCAGTGCAGTAAAAAAACATTTTGAGAAAAACTTTAAAAATATTATAATCAAAATCTACAAACACAATTTTATAAAATGTGACAAAAACACTTTGAAATGTATTTTAGATGTGGTCTTTTTATTAGACTGGAAAAAGCACTTTCGGGTACATGAAAAACTGTTTTGCCTGCATTGTTTCAATTTAATATTTTTTTACAATAACATACTGATTTTCCTTTTACTTTAAGAGTTCACACTTAGCTGATGATTGATTATAAAAGCTTGTTTGGCATGTTGTCCCAGGAGAGAGCCCTGAGCTCAAAAGATCCTCAAGCCCAGGGCTCCTTCCAGTTTGCAGGGCAAGAGGAGAGTTTGAGCTCAGGTAGATCTCGAGAACTCCCCTGCTGTAGTAGCTAATGAACAGATAGTGATTGCTCTTAAGAGATAACTACTTACTAGGTGCATGTCTAAGGTGCTGATTTGGATTAGTCAATTAACTTAAGTTGCTTGTTTTTTGGACGGTAAGAGGAAACCGGGGAACCCAGGGGAAACCACGTGAGCATTGGGAGAACGTGTAATCTCCTCACAGAAACGTTGGCTGGCTTGGTAAGGATTAGAACCAGTGATGTTCTTGCTGTGAGGCAACAGTGCTAACCACTGGGCCACCGTGCCACCAATCTAGGAAATAAGAAGGGGTGGAATGGGGTATTCTTCAAAACGAAGATAGCTGTGATATGGAACTTAGGGTATTTATAGTGGCTAAGGAATCGTCTGATTGGTGAATCATAAATTGAATAATGCGGGACCGGCCGCAAGCAATGATAAGCACGTGATCCTCTTGAAATTAGTTTATAAATAAACTTTACTTAAAAATATATTTTAAAACTGTTTATTCTGTTTTCAACATTTTATTTTGTATCAGAAAATATCAATACAATAATTTGCAATTCAGAACTTACCCTTATGAAATGTAGTTGTGCTTTTACTACAAATAAATAATTTAAAAGCACAATAACCGCAAATTGCTACACTGACTATAGGTTAACCATATTTTTGCAGTAAAATTGCAGTTATACAAATCAGAAGTCAGTCAGCTAAACAAAGTTTGACAACTCACCAAAGTAGCATGTTATTTGGCCATCTGATCACTGCATCATGGTAATACCATGTCACCTAATTTCTATCATAAAATAAAATACATTAAAAGTCATAACACACATTTTCTTCTGTCCTTTTACGTTTCCTTTATTGTCAGTTACTTTCATGAATGGACACTGCCTGAAGCCTCGTTCATGATTATTTCATCCTATCGGCCCTCAGAACATCATGTTTAGTGTTTGTGTTTTATTAGAGGTTATCCAATTAAAAAAAACAAAGCCTGGCAGACATCTGTGTATTGGCCATTTAACCCTGCTTGTGTGTATGTGGATGGCGTTTCGGGACATCCTGCCACTGTGCCATAGCATAGTGGGTCCCACAGACAGATGGTGCCAGCTTCATGCTAAAGTCATGTTCATGCCCTCCAAGAGATGCTTTTGTACACACACAAACCTTTGGCATCACACCAATGCATGTCAGTCACTGTTCAGGACAAAACAATATCATACGCATGGATACAAACACACTTAAGTTGGGTTTTCATGTCTCATGGGGACTTTCCAAAGATATATTGATTTTTATACTGTAGAGACAGTATTTTCCATCCCCTTCCTCCAACCTAGCCATCACAAGAAATTTTCAAAATGTAAAAGTTTTTAATCTATAAGATATCATATTTTATATTAAAACTTTCAAAAAATTATTTCACCCATATTTTAACTTTTTGTGTTTTCGTAAAAGTTATTTGAGAGTCATGTAAAGTTACTAGACATTTTACATTCATTTATTTATAATAATATAATATTAGCTTTTTAGATAAAATCACTTTGGTTTTTAAATTTGATTCAGACACCAAAATGTTACGATCTGCGGTGGCTGAGAGACATGCTGCAGTTTAAGAAAACACATGCAATTACAAAAAACGGCAGCAAATTAAAAAAATATCTTCATCAGTTTGACAGCACACATGCTGCAAATCCTCACAACGCAAACACATTTTTTATAAAAACGCGCAGCATCTTCACACAACGCAAACAAATGAATAAAATCGCTGCATTTTCTCACAACACAAACAAATTAATAAAACATGCTGCATTTTTTCACAACACAAACAAATAAATAAAACGTGCTGCATTTTTTCACAACACAAACAAATTAAAACACACTGCATTTTTTCACAACACAAACAAATAAATAAAACGTGCTGCATTTTTTCACAACACAAACAAATTAAAACACACTGCATTTTTTCACAACACAAACAAATAAATAAAACGTGCTGCATTTTTTCACAAAACAAACAAATAAATAAAACGTGCTGCATTTTTTCACAACACAAACAAATAAATAAAACGTGCTGCATTTTTTCACAACACAAACAAATTAAAACACACTGCATTTTTTCACAACACAAACAAATTAAAACACACTGCATTTTTTCACAACACAAACAAATTAAAACACACTGCATTTTTTCACAACACAAACAAATTAAAACACACTGCATTTTTTCACAACACAAACAAATAAATAAAACGTGCTGCATTTTTTCACAACACAAACAAATTAAAACACACTGCATTTTTTCACAACACAAACAAATAAATAAAACGTGCTGCATTTTTTCACAACACAAACAAATTAAAACACACTGCATTTTTTCACAACACAAACAAATTAAAACACACTGCATTTTCTCACAACACAAACAAATTAAAACACACTGCATTTTCTCACAACACAAACAAATAAATAAAACACACTGCATTTTCTCACAACACAAACAAATAAATAAAACGTGCTGCATTTTCTCACAACTGAAACAAATAAATAAAACGCGCTGCATTTTCTCACAACACAATGGAAATGTTTCAAGGAGACCCTAAAATGTGACGAACCCGGCTATTTAGGTTATGGTTATGAAGTCTAATAAATACTGAAGTATTAGTATAAAGTAAAATACTCATAAAAAAATAAATAAAAAAGCTCAGATTTTAAAGATCACCTACAACTTCACTGAGACCTCTTGAAACATTTCCACTTTGCTCTGTTCCGCTGTGTGAAAATGCAGGGCGTTTTATTAATTTGTTTGCGTTGTATAAAGATGCAGTGAGGATTTGCAGCATGTGTGCTGTCAAACGGATGAGTTATTTTCTTAATTTGCTGGTGTTTTTT
Source organism: Danio aesculapii (assembly GCF_903798145.1). NCBI lineage: Eukaryota > Metazoa > Chordata > Actinopteri > Cypriniformes > Danionidae > Danio > Danio aesculapii. The sequence goes on from NC_079443.1 coordinate 33,704,640, forward strand.
GTAATTGCATGTGTTTTCTTTAACTGCAGCATGTTAAGCTCTCTTGGCCACCGTATTCACCTTTTTCTCCACGTACTAGCGGGTGCAGCCATTTGAATCTTTTTGGCTTGATACTTCCGGTCTCATTCACGTCCATTCATTTTTAGAGGTTAAAAATAGCTCATAATGTTGCTTTATGTTGCAAACTGATCTTTTCTTATCATATTATTCTACTTTTTATATATTGTCATGCAAACACTTGATTGTAGAGTGAGTAGTTTGACCGTTTTCTGCCGTTATTATTTCTAGTCATTTCTCCCATAGGCAACTGAATCGGAAGTCCTAAAACAATCGCAAAAATGAGGTCACTTCCGCATTGTAGAATAAGGTCAATAAATAGCTAGTAATATCAAATAGAATATTATGAAAACAAACATATTTCACATAAACTTATTAAATATATGGCACTTTTTTTTAAACTTTCAATAGCATTTTTCCATAAAGTCCATTTTTGACAACACATAAGATTTGCTGTCATTCATTTTCCTTTGGCTTAGTCCCTAATTTAGCAGGGGTTGCCATAGCGGAATGAACCGCCAACTATTCCAGCATATGCTTTACACAGCAGATGCCCTTCCAGCCGCAACCCAGTACTAGGAAACACCCATACACTCTCACATTCACACACACACTTATAAACTATAGCCAATTTTGTTTACCCAATTCACGGGTTGTGGGGAAAACTGGAGCACCCAAAGGAAACCCACACGAACACGGAGAGAACATGCAAACTCCACACAGAAATGCCAACTGGCCCATCCGGGACTTAAACCAGCAACCTTCTTGCTGTGAGGCGACAATGCTAACCACTGAGCCACCATGTCGCCATTTCTCACAACGCATGTAAAACTAAATGAATGAGCAATTTTGATACTAAGTCCCTTTTATATAGTTTAAATACAGTGCTTTTTGATAGTTAGTTACTTCTTCCACCAACATTTTTCAATTTACATTCTTCATCCATTCATTTTCATATAAAAAACAGAAGAGATGCAACAGGCAAGTTCCTGATGTATTATTCCGTCATTTAGTTCTTTCTAACTGTGTTTTCTGTCTCCTCCTCTCTCTCTTTCTGTATGTTGGCACTGAGCCTGGCTCTGGCTGCATTAACGGCCACCTCCAGACCTCCAGCCCCTCCCTCAGGTCTCTCTCCCTCCCCTCGCAGAGCTCACGCTGGGCCGGCTGTGTCGAGCTGTCAGCCCCCGGCAGCGGTGTGTGCGCGTGTGTGTCGGGGCAGAGGGGTAACGGTCGGGTCCGTGGTGGCCGCTTATCTGCCCTGCCATCGCTGGGCGAGCGAGAGGACAGATTGGCCCTCCAGCTGTCCGACTGAAGGACTCGCAAGACCCCTCACTGAGGAAACCACATGCCCTGATACACAACACGCACATACACACACATATCTTATTGAGATGGCCACATTCCCTGATACGTACACACACGAGTCACCCTCAGCTGAAACATATGCGATTCAGCAGCACACTGACTGTACCATCCTGTGCCAAATGTGCCGAGGGCCCTCTTACTCATGAGGTTCAGAAAAACTGCTTTTTTCAATGTGAATGCACACAGCGTACGCACTTTAGGAGCACCGCTGTGTGTCATTTAACCACATTGAGCTAGTTAAGTTAGTCAACGACATTACTGAAGTTAATGCAGTTTTTAGAGGAAATAAGAAACTTGAAGCAGTTAAAAGTGGGCAAGATTGATCGTCTAGACCAGTGTTTACACTTTAGTGCTGTCCACTTACAGTGCTCAGCATAATTGAGCACACCTCATTTTGAAAATTAACATTTTAATCCTATTCCCAGTGAATATAGGCAATGTATTTTGGTGGATTTCAACAAAACAGATTTATTAAACAGATATATTTATTAAAATAATATTTTAGTCACCAAACATCTTTAGAAAATTGAAAAATAATACAATTAAATTCAACCAAAATATAGCAAAAAAAATTCAACTACAATTTTTTTGCTTCTCTTGATTTGTCCTCTTTTCTAAATTAGTATTTAATATCTTTCCCAAACAAATAAATTAGGGTGTATTAGTTTTTGGACCGTTATCGTTACTTATTTTGTTAGATAAGCTCCAGATTAGGCTTCAGTACTGACTAAGCTAATGTATAAGCACAAATATAATATTGTAGAGCTTCCTATTAAAAATATGAATTTAAAAGATAGATATGTGAGGGTGTACTTGTATATGCCAAGCACTGTATGATAGGATTGATTAAAGGTGCATCTTAATATCAGATGTAACAGGCCTTTAGGTCTTATAGCCTAAACAGTTTTTCAGCTGGTTAATCTGGGAGATCATATACAGTAGCACATCTTAGGCTGTTTCCTTTTCTTTATATATATATATATATATATATATATATATATATATATATATATATATATATTATATATATATATATATATATATATATATATATATATATATATATATATATATATATATATGAGTGGATTTACTTTTTGCATTTCATTGACACTCGCTGAATCGGTCTAATGAAGTGTTTTATGCAAGTAGGATTACAACCATATCATTGTTGTTGTTGTTGTTGTTGTTGTTATTGTTATTATTATCGTTATAATTATAATAATTATTATTATTTAATAAATAATTATTACAATTATTTGGATCAAAAACGATGGAGATAACCCTGTGTTACTTTCACACAATTAATATTGAATAATATCTATGCATTAAATATTTATTTCACTCTTTGCTATAATACCTTTAAACAAGTTTGATTTTTCATATTTTTAGGCAAAATGTTTATTTTGGAGATCTTGATCTTGAAATTTTTTATTTTTGAGATTAAGAACTTGAATTTAAGATGAGTAAATTTAATATTAATAATATTCAACCCCTGGGACACAAAAGAATAAAATGTAAAAGGATATTTGCAGCCTAATAGAAGTTTGTGTAATGAAACATGTAATTTGAGCTTACAATTTATTTTATATGAGTGATTATGAATGTGGTGGTCTATTTTGATGGTCTAGTTGTCAGATCCCCTAAACAAAACCATTTTATGGTTATTAATTTGCTGCTTTTATTATTATTATTTAGCCAAACAACTGAACATCAGATTTGCAATATGGCCTGGTTTAAACAACATATATTCTCTATGTTCTACAGTTACTGTCACCATAGATCATGGCATTGGTGCTTATTGTAGCAGACACACTATACAGGAGCCCTGTTGTTGTCTACAACATTAATAACATCTTCTCTTAGCACACAGACACATAATGAAGTGTGTTTGCTCAGTCAGGTTACAATACATTGGTCCCCATGTCCCAATGCCACATATTATGAGAATTCCCAGTCAGGCTTCGTTACACTATCTTACCTCCCCCACCCTCAAATCTTGGGACCAGCAATTCCCAAAACTGCCTGTTAGCTACAATATCAATGCACAGTTTTTCATTGGCCCCTGGTGACTCCATCTTGTGTACGTGTGCATCTGTACACAAACACAGAGAGAAAGTGAGCATGAGAGAAATTAAGACAAATATGTGTGCTTTGCGAGTATATCATAAAAAAGTAAAGATCGACAATAAGTAGGGTTAAATAAGACCAAGATGTTTTTATATGTTTGTGTGTGCACTTGTATTTGTAGGTGTGGCCCTTGGGACAGTCAGGCCGTCTTGAGGGCCTCCAGGGGCCTATGGTAGCAGGCTGCATGCTGTCTGTGTACAGTCTGTTTTCCAGGTGTGATAGCAAGCAAATCCTTATGAGCACAATTAAGCTGAGAAAGGGTTCATACAAGGCAAAATATTCCAAGGTGCACTTTTAGAAAATACAGTGAGTTGCTGAAAGAAGATCCAAGTTTATTTTAGTTCATTTTAAGAGAGAAATAATGTGTTTTGTAGGTAAAACTGAAGATATAAATGGAGCCAGGTGTGGAGAGTACCAGGAAGCAATTAACAAAGACAACGAAAATGCCCACTAATGAGAAAACGACCAAATCTCAAGTGGGAAAGAGCAGGGCGAACGCTGCCCACTGGATTTGAGAGGTCGGGCATCTTGGGAATACATCCTCTCAAACCACTAAGCCTCAAAATATACATGATATTCCACAAAACACCACACACTAAATGACCTCGTCTACCCACAGTGCATCTCCATCCAGATCCAGGGCTTCTTCCCATGACCTACTTCCCCCCTCGTGTGGTGCATTGTTGTGTGTTTGTGGCTGCTGAATGCGCCCTTCTTTTGTGGCTATTTGTGCGACCTGGGGGTTAAGACCCTTGTGTTCTCCCCAGTCTCCAAAACAGGCCTCTAAACAACCGCAGCAACAATAACAACAAAAAAAGCAAACGTTGATGGCAGCCGAACTAGGAAGCGGGCCGTGACGGCATTGCGCCAACACAGTGCCGCCTTTGTCAGCGCTCACATGCCGTATTGTGTGGCACGACATCATCGCCTCCCAGCAGCTGTTGCCGATGGAAACGAGCATGACTGTCAGCCGTGCTGGATTGTGTAATGCTTGGGCATCGGGCGCGATGACTCAATGCGTGTGTGAGTTTAGTTTGGGTGACCGTTTTTGCCAGGGTTGTGTTTGGGTTTCATGTTTCAGGACGTATGCTGACGTTCACTCATATGTTTTCCTTTAGCCTAGAACATATTTTGGACAAGTAACACAAATATCTCCAAGGAATTTGTTAATTAGCACTTAACGGGACCCTTACAAAAACTAAACTTGTAATCCAAAAAAAATAAATAAAAAATAGATTGAATACTGGTTAAGCTGAGGTAAGTAGAGCACAACTACCCTGTAAAACCCAAAAAGTTAAGGTAACTCAAAACATTTGAGGAAACCGATTGCAACAAACCATTTAAGTTCATAAAATAATCCTTATGAGTACTGTGAACTTACTCCATTTGAGTAAATGAAGCAATTTAAGCACAGTAAAACCTGACAAATGAGGAGAACTCAAACCATCTGAGTACTGTAAAACCCAATAAGTTATGGCAACTCAAACCGTTTGATGAAACCGATTGCAACAAACCATTTGAGTTAAAAAACTAATCCATATGAGTACTGTGAACTTAGATATTTCATTAACTCATTACCTTCAACACTGAATTCAAAACTCTTTTCAAATGATAAGTACATTTTGAGTTAACTACACTCATTTCATTTGATAAAGTTGACTATTGGGTTTTACAGTGTATGGTAAATTTCTGGTTCACCATCTGACAAACATCTTCACCCAAGGCAAGTGAAAAATTTGACCTTCATCATCATTTACTTGCCCTCACATCATCCCAATTTCTCTCTTCTGTGGAATATTGCAGATCTATTTTGAAGAACGTATCAGTGCCTTTTCTGTTTATACAATGTAAGCCAATGATAACTAGAGCAGTTAGTTTACCAATATTCTTCAAAATATCTTCATGATTGTTTGCCAGAGCAATGAAAGACATTATGGTTTACAAGTAACGATATGAGGGTGAGTAAAGTTGACAGTATTGTCACTCTTGGGCAGTGGTGTAAAGTAACAAATTACAAATACTCAAACTACTGTAATTGAGTAGTTTTTCTCAGGAATTGTAATTTACTAAATACTTTTATAAATGTGTACTTTTACTTTCCCTTGAGTACATTTTTAGTGCTGTGACGTTGGTTTAAGATGTTGGGTCGATGTTGGAGTTTGGTCACTTTCTAACAACCTAAAATCAACCAAATATCAACATCATTTGACGTTGTTATTAGACATCAAAATAACGTTGTCCTTAGAAGCCGGCAAGACATTGAATTTCGGTCATCTGACATCACAACCTAAACCTAACCTAATATTAATGTCTTTTGACGTTGTGTGCCTGATGGGCAATAACTAAATGCACTACAGAATGTTACTGTACGTTTACACTTTAGCTTTTTACAATGTAATACTCACTACTCTTGAGTACCTTTAAAAACTCTTTTACTCATACTTTGAATAATATTTACAACAGATACTTTTACTCAGCTTGCACTACATTTTCTGTGCAAGTAATAGTACTTTTACATAAGTATGATTTACCAGTACAACTGCTCATGGGTAATCTATCCACTTTAATATCTGACATAAATGCATTACAAATAAGCTAATCTTGCATCTTCTAATGGAGACCAGACAATAGTCCAGCTAACATTTTTGTAATTGATAAATAAGTAGTTAGTACTCAAGATTTGCTGCAGATATCTTTGTCGTTAACAAAATTTAGGCAAGCAGCTGTTGCAACTGTTGCTCTGCCATGACTGCAATTAAAAATAAGTTTGATACCTGAAAGCTAAAACTGATGCAACGTTTACAATAATAACCACTATGTTGTATTTTTTGGTTAAATCAATTTGTATAGTAAGAAGTGTCTGTATTCAGACTCGGCCGATATGTTAGTTTAGAAACAAAGGCACTGTTTACATATGTTTCTTAACCAGGTAAAAATCCCATTGAGACCGAGATCTCATTTACAAGGGTGACCTGGCCAGGAGGCCTGCAGCACACGACTTATGAAAAATCATATATATAAAAATACAGTTTAGTTGTTCAGCCATACCAGATTACAATATGTTAAAAACACAAACATTAAGAAATGGACTGTTGATGTTTGCTATATAAGATAGAGCGAAATGACCAAGAGACTGGGTCATCCAGTGGGTGTACCTTCTTACATTTAAAGAAGTGGTCAAATGTTTTTGAACATCCACATTAATTAATTCTTGAATTTTTTATCTAAAACTGTACATTTGGTTCAATGGCAAATAAATGTAGAAAGCACAATGTCCTGATTTTAACACAGAATAGTTGTGTTTTAATTTTTAGGCACAGTTTTGCGGCTTTTACAGCAGAAAAAGCTGCTGCTTTCTTTATCTATTTCTTTTGTCTCCTCTTATGTTCATATATAAACTACAAGCTTATTAATTAAAATAATAATTAATTAATTAATTAATTAATTAATTATAATAATAATTGTAAAAATCTGAAATAGCCTCATGAAATTTCAAGATGCACCTAAAATTCACTACAATATTTACATTCATTCATTCATTTTCTTTTCGGCTTAGTCCCTTTATTAATCTGGGGTCGCCACAGCTGAATGAACCGCCAACTTATCCAACATATGTTTTATGCAGCGGATGCCCTTCCAACTACAACCCATCACTGCGAAACATCCATACACACTCATTTACACACATACACTACAGACAATTTAGCTTGCCCAATTCACCTATAGTGCATGTCTTTGGACTTGTGGGGGAAACCCATGCAAACACGGGGAGAACATGCAAACTCCACACAGAAATGCCAACTGACCCAGCCAAGGCTCAAACCAGCGACCTTCTTGCTGTAAGGCGATCGTGCTACCCACTGCGCCACAATGACGCCCTACAATGTTTACAGTTGAACTCAATTTGACCTTCTCTGCACTTTTGAATGCACATGTCTAACTGTTCGATATTTCAGTACCTCACTAGAGAACTTGCTGTACTCTAGCAAGATGCTTAACTGAAAAATTGTCAAAGGTGCTTAACTGACGACAATAAACAACACAGGCCTAATTTCATCTTCATGGATGACAATGCTCCAGCTCATTAGGTTGCTGGAAGCTGGGGTTCCTCAAATGGATTGGCCTGCACTTTCTCTAGGCCCGAATCCCATAAAAAATCTATGGGATCAGCGGAGTCGCCATGTAGAGGCTTGTAAGACAACAAGTCAACTTGTGAACAGCATGAGATGTCATTGCCAAGCTGTAATTGATGGTCAAGGCAATAATGATAAATTGTTGAGAAATTAGCTTTTTTTTGTTGTGGCATGTACCCACCACTATTGCTGGCTTTTGCTTTAATAAATAGTTTGGGATGAGAAAATAGCCTTTGCAAGCTTCTAAATAAATGCCTTACATTCATAATATCATATCACTGTAGCATGAACTGTTTGCAATTTTCATAAATTTCACCCAAAAGCCAAATATTCTAACTTTTTATGAGCACACTGCAAAAAAATGATTTTCTTACTTAGATTTAGTTTCTAGTCTGAATATCTAAATATTCTTAAATCAAGGAGCATTTTCTAGACAAACAAAACTTATTGTCTTGATTTTAAAAAATTATATCACAAAATTAAGTGAGTTTTTTCTTAAAACAAGCTAAATAATCTGCCAGTGGGGTAAGAAAAATTATCTTGAATCTTAAAATTGTTTTAAATAGAAAACAATATTATTTTTCTCACCCCATTGGCAGATTATTTAGCTTGTTTTAAGAAAAAACTCACTTAATTTGGGAACATTATTTCTCAAAACTAGATAATACTTTTTACCTTCTAGAAAATGCTTCTTGATTTAAGAGTTTGTAGATATTTAGACTACAAACAAGAAAATTCTAAGTAAGAAAAGCCTTTTTTGCAGTGTAGTGTATAGCCACCCATAGAAACCCCCCTTCAAAGAAATCAGGAAAGAGGCCCAAAGTCATTTAAAGTGTCAGATTAAAACACCAGATGTAGACAGCAACGTTTCGCTCACTTGATTCAATAAATCAAAATGCATGTTGATGCCAGTTGTGCACAGAAGTATTTAAATGAAACCTCTTCTAGATATAGATCAACAAGCATGTTGCATCTTCAGCATTGCCAAAAGATGTGCTAAAGGGTGCATTACCATAAACTTTCTTCTTACAGTAATTCCATTACTTATTTAAAACCGGCAGAGAAGCAGTTTGAAGAGAATCTTGTTGAGCAATTCAGTTGACGTTTATTAATCTCTTGACATGTATGCAAACTGCACAAAACATGTATAACAATCTATCTGTAAAAAGCATAGATGCACCACACATATACTTAGATGCCTCATTAGTAGTTTCTGTAGGCCACTATGTGTATATTGGAATAATTAAAGTCTCTGCTCTGTCTAGTGTCAACTAATGGCCTCCGCTCTAAAGATGATAAGAGTATTGGTGCTTTCTCTGCATACTGGCATGTCATGAAACTGCACAAAACTCAACACACCTTGCTTTCCTCTTTCCTTACCTTAATCCATGCTTTTTTTCCTCCTTCCTCCATCCTTAATTGCTCATAAATGTCAGAGTCACTGAGTCTCCAATGTTCTTCTACTAAATTAACCCATATTCCCCCTGCATGCACACAAACACACACACAAACAGACACAATTAGCTCTCTTGCGCTGACTCAGGGTTGTTCATTAGTGCGGATAAACACCCAGAATTAGAGTTAAAGCACAAAACACACCTGACAACATTTATTTCAGCAGACAATCCTCCCCCTTTCTCTGTGAGTGTGTGTGTGTGTGTGTGTGTGTGTGTGTGTGTGTGTGTGTGTGTGTTAGAGAGAGGAAGAAAGAGTCACATGGGAAATTAAATCCAATGCATTCAGTGTCTCACCTTGTTATTGTTGCTGTTGCTTGCATGCACAGTGGCAGCCTGAATGCTTTTTACATTTCCAAATATTGCCCTATTCGAATTCTTAAAGGTGAAGCAGCTAATGCGTGTTGATAACAGTGCAACAGTCTGGTTCTGGATCTAAAAATAGATTAATTGATTTTTAGAGTATCTCATAATCCTTTAACACTATAAAGCTGCATGTATCTTGTTTGATACACAAGTTTTTAAAGAAACCTGTTGTGTATAATTTGATACTTGTATTTTGCCCTCTTGTGGATTTTCATGACAGTGCATGCATTGGAAGGGCTTTTTTTAATCTTATTTTTTTTTTTTATCAAAATGGCTGCTCTCATTGAATTACTTGCATGCTTTTTGGCCGGAAACTATTTGCTAATTTCAAGTTGTTATAGTAAGAATACAATTTTTATTGTTACTAATTTTATTAAATAAGGGTTTTCTTGATTGGAACAATGCATAATTACTTAATAATTAATTCTTTATGTTACAAATAAATTGTGTTGAAAATGCACGTATCAAATTTGATACAGCAGGTATAAAAGGTGCATTATTCCTGAAAAATCAACAATGTAATTTATATCCTACCTACTACAATGCAAACACACAGTATTTGGATGATTTACTTAATCTAATTAGTGACTGAAATGCCATCTTAAAATGCATTGTGAGTATTTTTACAGTAATTACACCTTATAAAAGTCAAGCTGCAGTGTACCTTTTTATGTTAGAATGCAACAAACAGATCATTTTCCATCATTGAGAACCTGACAGAGATAAAAGCACTGCTCCAGCAATCACTTCAAACTTCCACTACGGACAACTTAGCCTATCCAATTCACCTATACCACGTGTTTTTTGGACTTGTGGGGCAAACCGGAGCAAACCCACGTGAGAACAGGGAGAACATGCAAACTCCACACAGAAACGCCAACTGACCCAGTCGAGGCTTGAACCAGCGACCTTCTTGCTGTGAGGCAAATGTGCTACCCACTGCGCCACCGTGCAGCCAGACTGTTAAAAATCCAATGTTAAAAAAAAAACTGAGAAAACTGCTTGAAATGTTCTCTGTTGTCGGAATGTTAAGGGCAACATTTTATTGTAATTAAAATTAACATTGTTATGAGCAAAATGTTGCGCAAACGCCTGATGTATCAAATGTGATAAAAAATATATAAAACATAATTAAAAAATGTATTTGGCAAACAATTTTTAGGGGGATTTTGATAGAGGGTTTAATAAACATCTCAGTTCCAGATAATCAGAATTTTCTGCCTGTTTTTTGATATTTCAGACTTACAGGGTTAAGTGCAAATCTGTGAGCTATAGTGGTTTAACAATATATTTGTTTAATATCCCTGAAGTAATCAGTCTGCATTATTTATTTGTATATAATCAAATTTAACCTAACTGTGGAATTCTCTGTGAAAATAAATATCCACCAATCAGATGAAAATAGCCACCAAAAATAGCTCATCGCACACACTTACTGCAATGAAGCACAAATGATGTGATTTTGGGTAATCTCGGTACATGTGCATTATTTGTTATTTGACTCTTACTACTTGAATGCATTGCATAATGCAGTGTGTATTGTTTGTACTGTGTAGAGCTGTGGTTGTTTGAACTGGTTGATTTGGCTTCTGACTTTTTAATGAAGACAAAATTTCCTAAAGATGAATGAGAAATGAACTTTAAGAACAGAGCAGAAAAGTAGACAGACACTTGCACATTTTACATGTTAGTGTTTGCTTTCATAAGGTTACAGCACAGCTGAGGACAGGGTGTATGAACAGGATGCAGATTTACATACAATTACCTTACATACACAAATAAATTGTGATGCAGTATGGCATGACACTGAAAGGCATTGATATTTCATAAATGGACTTTAATTAAAACCTCATTGAATGTTGGAGAATAAAAGGGGGGTATTTTTTCTAATTCGCTTTTGTCCATTTTGTTAGAAATCTTTCTGGCTGAACTGACTGATGATTGCCAATTTCAGAGTTTAAATTATACAAGACTATACAAGAATTAATTCACAGTACTGATTTAACTTAACTAGTTTCTTTTAAACTAAAAATCCTTTTAGACATTCAGCTGAGTAACTTTGAAACATACCCTTATAACAAAATGTTCAATTAATATTCTGCTAATTCTAAGTTTTATGACAATTCAAATAAAGTGTAACCAAATAAACTCAATAAAAACATTTCAATGAGAACCTGAAAACAAAAAGTTTAGTTCAGTTTACCTGAAAGAGTTCAGTTCAGTTCAGTTCAGTTTACCTGAAAGAGTTCAGTTCAGTTCAGTTTAGAAGAGTCCAGTTTATCTGAAAAAGAAAAAATGTACATTTTAAATATGTTTTCTATAAGTGAAGTTTATTTATAAGTTAATTTTGAGAGGATCGCGTGATTATGATTGAACATGGCTGCTTCCGCATCAACTAATGCATGATTCACCAATCAGACGATTTTACTCACTATAAAGAGCCAGGGTTTCTTACTACAGTTATCTTCGCCTCCACCTTTCCCTTTATAGGGTAGCACGGTGGCCCAATGATTAACACTGTTGCCTCACAGCAAGAACGTCACTGGTTCTAGTCCTTAACAGGCCAGCTGTCATTTCTGTGCGGAGTTTGTGTTCTTCCCATGCTCTGGATTTCTCGGGTTTCCTCCCACATTCCAAAAACGTGTCACAAGTGAATTGATCAATCTAAATTTAGCACTAAAGTCAAGCTCTTATCCAGCAGTATATCTCTACATTGCAATTATATTCTGCTATCAGCTCTTAACAAAGGGAGGATCTTCAAGACCTACCTGAGCTCAAACTACCCTCTCGCCCTGCAAATGGGAGGGATCCCCAAGCTTAAGGATCTTATGAGCTTAGGGCTCTCTCCCAGGACAGCATGCCAAACACACTTTATAATTAATCCTCAGCAAAGTGTGAACTCTTGAGAGTATGTTTAAAGTTCATTTTCACTAGATGGTCTTTTAAAGTGAATTTTTAATCTAGATTCTGTTTTTTGTGGCTTTAAATGTTCAGTTCACCCAGAATCAACATTCTTTTTGAACAACTGAACATAATTTTACTCACCCTCATGTCGTTTCAAACCCCTAAGAGTTTACCAGATTTATACTTAAATCAGAGTTTTTTTTCCTTCCATTACCCAAAACTCTGATGCATCAGAACGATCTTAATATAATAAATAATAATAACAATAGTTTGAATCAAGCTATTTTATTCCAAATCCTCTAATGAGATCTGTTGATCTCTGAACAGATTTGAGTTTTTATTCACACATAAACATTGATGAGCAAACAGCAAAACAGAAGCTGATCTTGTGTGGGTGAGATATACATGGACGAACATCATTGGTTCCTTCAAGCAAGCTTGATCTCCATAACCCAATTAGCTTGACTTTCAAAGTTTATATGCAAATACAATTTTGTATATTTTAAACAAGGTTTCTGCTGGTTTCACAAAGTCAAATTTAAGACTTTAAGACCTGTCTAAGACCATGAAGAATGAAATTTCACAAGATTGGCCCATAAGGAAACAATGTACTTGCTCTGTCTAATATGATTTGCCTATAATTCTAATTAGTTCTTTCTTAGCCACATATTTTAAATAATGTGTCAAAACAAGCAGACCCTAGTTATATACGCATATTTTTGGAACATAACTATTAAACATAGTTAAAAACAAAAACTCTTTAAACACTAAATGTATGCACAACAGACTCTAAAAGTTTTATTCGGTTGTATTTGTTGGTGATTGGATGCGTGTTGGATCGATTGGGTAGCTTTACATAAACAAATTAAAATTAAGACCCGTTTAAAATTATTTTAGACCTACAAGACAATATTTCAGTCAATTCAAGACTTTTTAAGGCCTAAAGTTTTGTTTTTGAAATTTAAGACATTTTAAGATCCCGCAGATACCCTGTTTAAAGCAGAGTTTTGCATGTGCTCATTGGTATTCTGAAAACCAACACATTTCATATGGGCTTGAAGCAACATGAAGCTGAAAGAATGACAGAATTTTCATTTTATTTTTGGAATGATCCAACACTTTAAACCCTCAAAACACAGCAGAAACTTTCTTTCTCCTCACCAGAAACTTTAATGAGCATAAACTTGCAGGTGGTATCTTGTTGCCGAGGTGCTGTCTGGTGCAGTCTAGGGCTTTCTGTCCCTTCACACCCCATCCACAGCTGTGTGTGTGAGAGAACCTGCTGGAAAAGGCACACACACACACAAACACTGCAATAATGAGCATCTTAGTGAAAGATGGCTCCATAAGCTGTAAGGACTGACAAACACGCTCTCTCTTCTTCTCACTCATGCTGTCTCTTCTCTGTCTTCTGTCAAACAGTGGCGTCTCTCTTCTCCAATGGCATTTCAATACTCTACTGTCACGCCTGCTGTATGGGGACCAGATCTTATTGTGCCGGCTTAAGACGCACACATTAAGAAAGAGGGTTTGTGTCAGAGAAAGAGAAAGAGAGTTAGAAAGGGAAAAGCACCCAGCGGGTCTCTATGATATCATTGCACAGAGAAGAGATGTGACCCATTGTGATAAACTCTTGGCAGGAATACAATCTGAGATGTAATGCTTTGGGCCGGTCAGGTGTGCGTGTGCCGCCGCCGCGTGTGTGCTTGTGTGTGTGTTAGTCTGTCCGTCCTATAAACACAATGTTTGTACTGTGGGGGTTTGTTGACAGATGGTCAGGCTACTCGTAGCCGCTGTGGAACAGACCCGTCTTTGTATCAAAAGAAAGAGAGCGTTTGTCATTCTGTAACACTTTCGCATCCATCCATCCATCTCTCCATCCATCAACACTCGAGTCCTCTCTACAAAGCTTTATGGTGTGAAGACGTCTTGGAAATATTGGTTTTGAGTGATCAGGTAAACAGAACCAAATCAAAGTTAAGATTTTCTTATCTTTGAAGCATCTTGGTTGTTTCTCATTGAAAACAATGAGAGGAGGTGATCATGTCGGAGATAAAGAGACTGCAGTAATCTGACATGTGTCTCAGCTAAGGATTCAGAAGATGCTGTAGGGATGGATTTTACTCAGACTTGTTTCCTGTAATAAAACAACAAGAAATCTGGAATCTGAAGAAAAGACCCAGGATAGACTTTGACACATTCTTGCCCTCTTCCCTGAACTTTCCTTCCCCTCTGGTATTGATAAATAAAACGAACTGCAGTGAGATTGCGTTGGAAAACTCTGTGCGGCATTGGGTCCCTAATGAGCATACAACCGAAGAGGGATCAGATATAAATCAAAACACTAAATTGATTCACGAATGAAAAAGTGACCTATTCCTAAGTAGAATTACAGTCTAAATTTGACGGTCACTTAAAATTAGAATCAGATCGAATTCGGAGTTGAAAACAAAATAAAATAAATTCTAATAAAAAAACAAATTATTTTCAGAAGCACTAGAAAAGGCTTACATGCATTTAACCTTCGACCATTCGTCAGATTCCATCGTTGGTCTGATAGAATGGAATCTTACAATGCACTGACATTAAATACTGGAGTCAGTAAGATGTTTTATGTAGTATTTTGAAGTTTTTTATGATCTCTTATCCAGACCATAAAAACAGTAATATTACAAAATAGTTTTTAAATGTATAACTAAACACAAGTGTATTTATTTTATTATTATTATTGTTTCAAATCATAATAATTACATTATATACAGTAATAATTCTTTGTTTTAGTGAGCATTTAGTGAGTTTTAAGTTATCTTCAGTGTCGTGATCCTTCAGAAATCATTCTAATGCCCATGTAACACTTCTTATTATCACAGTTGAAAACAGTTCTGCAGCTTAATCGTTTTGTGGAAAATTTGGTACATTTTAAGCACCCTTTGGTAAATTAAACAGTAAAAAGGCAAAGAATAGCATTCATTTTAGAAACATAATTAATGTCTGTTTTTTATATACATTTATTACTGCAAAAAGTATCAATTTAAGTAGTACTCAATGAATAAAAGTAATCATTTCTTTAAATGGAATCTAGACGTCATGCTTTTGAATAGTAGTATAAACGTGCTAAATAATAATAATAATAATAATAATAATAATAATAATAATAATAAGAAGAAGAAGAAGAAGAAGAAGAAGAAGAAGAAGAAGAAGAAGAAGAAGAAGAAGAAGAAGAAGAAGAAGAAGAAGAAGAAGAAGAAGAAGAAGAAGAAGAAGAAGAAGAAGAAGAAGAAGAAGAAGAAGAAGAAGAAGAAGAAGAAGAAGAAGAAGAAGAAGAAGAAGAAGAAGAAGAAGAAGAAGAAGAAGAAGAAGAACTTTTCTGGACACTCAGAACACTTTACACAATTTTGCCCTAGGTGGATCTCCTCCACCACCAGTGTGCAGCATCCAGCTGGATGACACGACGGCAGCCATATTGCGCCAGACTGCACATCACACACCAGCTTATTGGTGGACAGTGATGAAGCTAATTATGACATAGAGATGGACAGAAGCCTGTGGGCAAATTTGGCCAGGATGCCGGGGTTAAACTCCTACTTTTTTGAAGGACATCCCACGATTTTTAACAACCACAAAGAGTCAGGATCTCAGTTTAACATCTTATGTGACTCACTGAGCAGTATAGAGTCCCCATCAATATACTGGGGCGTAAGGACCAAAATAGACAACAGGTTGAGCAACCCCTGCTGGAGTCACTAAATTATTTAGTCTGCCATTGTCATGCCTAAATTTAATTAAAGATGTACATATGGGATATTTTTTCAGTGCCAAACAAGCAATATTGTTTCAGAATGACATTTTTATTGACTTAATACATTATATAATAATGTACATTTTGAATGTTACACAGTTTGTAATCATTCTAAGATAATAGTTCAGTCATTTTGCAGAAGCGTTTGTAATATTTAGTGTTTGCGTGTATTTCGCACCTGTGTGAGACTCATGCTGTGCTACAAGCCTCCCTGTCCAGAGACGCTGCGGCAGTAAACAAGCATCAGTGTCCCTCAGCAGGAGAGGACAAACTCAGAGAGAAGGTGAGAACGGGAGGGCAGACAACACTGATTAACCACTACATTCTGGAGGAGAAAAATAAATGTGCCTGCCAACTTTTCTTGCTCTAACTCTCTATTAATCATTGGTCAGTTACATTTACAGTATCATAACTTACACATATCAAGATTTTTAGTCATACGTGAAAAAGTAAAGTATTATATATACCAAGGGTGTCCAGATGACATGTATCTATAGTGGATTTTCATTGTGCAGTCTTTTTTGGACAAATACTACCATCATTTGCTATGACAGAAATGGACAATTGACGAAATTTTGGTGTTAAAGTTTTTTTGCTATAGTTTCACAGATCTTTTCATTGATAAGACCTCAAATTATCATTACGAGCCACAAATATTTATTTATTATATATATTGTTTTACTCTCAAAGTGCCAGTAACCACTGAATTACATTTTATAGACCACAGTTCAGCTGTGAAGAAAAGAAAAAGTCACCTACATCTTGGATAGCCTGAGGGTAAGTAAATTAACAGCAGATCACTCTATTTTGGGGTAAATTATGCTCAAAAATGTATTCCCGGTACAGTTAGAGTAACTTATTTAAGCAGTTAAAAGTTTAATGTAAAATATTTCACATTGCATAATTTAAAATGTTCTTTGTACATATTTGTTTTTATTTTTAGTAGCAAAAGATGACTGTTATTTAATTTACATATCAAAACTGACAGCATGCTGTACTTATAAATATGTTGGAATATACAGTAAATATAAAGTAATTTCCTATAAATAATGGGAATAAAAATACATCTAAAAAACTAGATACATCTAGAAAATATGGAATTAAAACAGGACATAATTTCCTCTTGTCCTGCATCACCCAGCACGCTTTAAAACTCATTCATTCATTTTCCTTTGGCTTAGTCCTTTTATTCATCTGGAGTTACCATGACGGAATTAACTGCCAACTTATCCAGCATGTGTTTTACACAGCTGATGCCCTTCCAGCTGCAACCCAGTACTGGGAAACATCCATACACACTCATACACACATATACATATGGCCAATTTAGTTTATTCAATTCACCTATAGCGCGTGTCTTTGGACTGTGGTGGAAACAGGAGCACCCAGAGGAAACCATCACGAACACAGGGAGAACATGCAAACTTCACACAGAAATGCCAGCTGACCCAGCCGGGACTCGAACCAGTGATCTTCTTGTTGTGAGGTGACAGTGCTAACCACTGAGCCACGGTGTTGCCACTCTTTAAAATAATAGTTCCAAAAATGGTTTTTCACAGTGATGGCATAATAGAATAGAATAGAATAATTCATTTATTTATTTTTTATTTGGCTCCTTAAAGAAGTTTTCGGTCAAGAGTCTTTAAAGGAACCATTATTTCTTTGTGCCAAAAACATTTTAATGCTGTAAACAACCTTTTTCTATTTTAAAGAACCTTTTGTGGAAAGTTTTTAAAGAGGTGGAATGAAAGGTTCTTCATGAAACCACTGATGGCAATTTAAAGCCTTTATTTAAAAAAGTGTGTCTCTACTCTGCATTTAGGGAGCAAATTGGTGGTCTCTCTCTCTCTCTCTCTCTCTCTCTCTTAGTCTCTCTTTCTGGTTTTGGGTTTACTCCAACTCTCTGACGCTGTCTGACAGTATGCAAATATATGCAAACGAGGCTCCAGTCAAGCCAAGCAGCACCTGCGGACCTGACCAGTCAAGACCAGTAGTGACCTGTGCATGTGTGTATGTGTGTGTGCATGTGTGTGTGACCATGCCCTTCTAGAAGAGTGTTTTTTTTAAACACCACCCACTTCTCTTGCTGCCCTCCATAAGCAGAAGGACATTTGTACCCAGGCTGAATGAAATGACTTTATAATCAACATATGTACAAAATAATAAAATCATCTGGAATTTTGACATCCATTGAGACGTTGAGACAAACTAAAGTTGATTTTGTCATCAGTGGCCGGGTCCTCGATTATTTTGCTTCAATCATCATTGGGATATTGCATAAAAGATTTTGGAATATGAATGAAACATTTAATGTAGTTAATTAAGAAAATGTTGGGTAATATAAGGTGACTGGATTTTGGAACTGGTTAAGTGCAAGAAATGATTATAATTACTATATACATCTGGAAATAGACAGAAATTTAAATTACTAAAAGATTTTTGATTATGCTTTATTTTAAGCTGTCCTTGTTACAGTGTAAATTCATTTAAATGATTAAGATTATTTAATTACATACTTTATGGTTAGATTAGGTGTAGGATTAGTTGCATGTAATTAGACATAATTCATTGCAATTACTCCAGTAAGCACATGAAACATGTAACAAGGAAATAAATAAAAATAAATAAAGTGTTAGTGTATTAAAATAAAATGTTATCAGATTTATTCCTATAAAGTCTTTAATATTTTATCAACTTCTTCAAAACAATTACTGTTTCCAAACAACAAATTTTACATTGTTAAAAAAATCTCTTTCTATTTACGCAAAAAATACTGTATGTACCATAGTTTCCATCTCCACTATAATTTTTTGAACAATATAATAAATCCTATCCCTGCTAAATAATTTAGTGTCCACAAACTGTTAAATATCCTTTAATATATCTATTTTGTTAACATTTGTCTATTTATTTGAACAGTTATTACCAGGTAAGTTCTGTTTATGTCCTGTATTGTATTATATGACCTATAGATCTTTGAGCTGACCACTTATGATGTTGAAAATGTTACTTTATAGTTTAACAAAGACACATTTATTGGTAGTTTAGTTGTTTGCAACAACATATATAATAAATAATATCATTATAAATAAATCCGCCATCATAGTAAGTACTGAAAGCTCATTAAGCAATTATTTTCCAACATCAAAATCTGGCAGCGCATAGAGCAAACTGTTAATTAATGGATATAGATATACACGTTTATATACACACGCGCACAAGCATGTGCACGCATGCACGATTCTTAAGAAATTAAGAATTCTATTCTAATATGATTTTTTGCTATTAAGAAAAAACATTATTATTATGTTAAAAACAGCTGAATGCAATATAATATAGAAATATAAACAATTTCTATAATTTCTTTCCATGATTGTTATTACATGATGTTGTAATAATGTTGTTACATGATAAATGCCATAAAATATTTTATTTCAGATAAATGCTGACAGTTGGATCTTTATAGTCATTGAAATATTGGAAAAAAAACTCAGCCGTTAATACATATTGATGATGATAATGTTACTACTACTAATAAATATAACTATTGAATATAACAACAATAATAGATGATTCTTCAGCAGCAAGTCAGCATAATAGAATGATGTGCAAATGATTTGACTGGAGTAATGATGCTAAAATTTCAGCATCAGAATCACAGGAATACATCACAATTCAAATATATTAGAAAAGAAACCAGTTAGTTTAAACAGTAAAAAAGACATTTTAAATTGTACTATTTTTATTGTGCTTTGGATCAAATAAATGCAGGCTTGGTGAGCTGAAAAGACTCCATTTAAAATCATGTTAAAAACTAAGTATAATAGTATAACAGTACAGTATACACAACAGTATAATTAGGTATGGTAACTCTGCTTTTGTTAAGTGGTAAGTCACTCATTCGCAGTTTTGGAGCAGTTTCTGAATTCTGCATTCGCTCTGCGCTTTGATCCTGCCTGCTGGTTTTGGCATACCGGCAAGCTGGAAAGGAGAGGATCTGACCCGTCTCTCTCTCATTTCTCTCTCACTCTCTCTCTCTCCTCATCTCTCGCTCCTTCCCTGTGCTGCCCTTGTGCTGATGTGTCTTTAGGTTTGTGCTGGTCAGCACAACGTCTGTCCACCGTCTGGCTGAGCTCTGCTGTCAGTGCACTTCCAGAGGGTATGCGCGCGCGCATGTGTGTGTGCGTGTGTGTGTGCTTGCGCTGAGGCTTGGCATGGATGTCAGTGTTTCCCAAATGAGAAGAGGTGTGTATGTTTGGTTGGGGTGGGGAAAAGCTGAGGTAAGGTGGCTCAAGTCCAGACCTTGTCTATAAATGACAAACACTCGTGTCTCTCTTTCACACACACACAGACACACACACACACAAAAGCGTTTGCCCTTCTCTGTCTCTGATCAGTGTCAGAGAGCACAGGGGAGAAGGGAGAGGGCATGACTGCATCACTCACTGAGCCAAACACACACACAAGTGCGCACACACACACAAGTGGTGTAAAGTAACAAATTATAAATACTCAAATTACTGTAATTGAGTATTTTTTCTCAGAAATTGTAGTTTTATAAATGTGTACTTTTACTTTCACATTTTTACTGCAGTATCTGTGCTTTTATGCTTTTACTCCTTTCCTTCAACCTGCAGACACTACTTGATTTTTTCTAGTCTATAGGGATTAGAATCAGTCCTGTGATTCCTGTCCAATCAAATCGCACATAGAAGGTAAATCGCATCATACTGAAGTAGCTTAAGACATGCAGCAAACTGTTTGAAAGCATTAAAAGTGTCCAAGAAGATGCTTTAAACGCAATGACCCAGAGACTATTTTGACGGAATATCACTGATGAGAAGACGACTGAAACAGCCTTAAACAATCACTAAATGCACTACAGAATGTTACATTTACACACACACACACAAATTACATATAAACACATCAACCTTTCAGAGTGTAATACCCATGACTATAAAAGAGCCACTTTGTACTCATATTTTGAGCAATATTTACAACAGTTACTTTACCAGCTCTACATTTTTGGGTAAGTAATGGTACTTGAGTATGATTTTTCAGTACTCTTTTCACCACTGACACACACAGAAGCAGCACACACACACACGCACACAAAACACCAATGGGTTTCTCTGAACAAATTTAAATAAAGTCCATTTAAATAAAGAGTAACCATTATTTCCAGTTATATGAAAAAAATGTGAAAAATAATTGCAGAAAGTTAATAGACAATATCTTACATTATTTGTTTATAAACAGCACTCGATTTGATATTTTGCAGCGAATGCAATTTTTTAAATCAACTATATTCTTATTTATTCATTTGGTAGATGATATGTGCATACAGACCTAAGTGTGTATATCTAAATGTAATAATTAGAACTCTACTTGCTTTTTAATACTAAGAAACACTTTACCGCATGATCCTGTTAGCCTTATTTATAGGAGACAATTTAGCGATAAATATTAAAAACTGTATGATTTCACTATAAAAGTTAAAGCATCATGAAATTACATTGTATTTAAATAAATTACAAATATTTACTTCAGTATCAATGAACAAATTGTATTTAGAAATGAAAATCTAATTATATTTTTCATTGTTACTTCAGTGTACCTAATACAAATGAATATTGAAAAAGGTAAACATTGAGGTTTTTGTTTGTGTTATCAACAACACAGTGTTTGTGTTATCAATCCAATTGAAAGTTTTAGGTATGCTTAAACTAAAATATTTAAACTTATTAACTTATTTTTGGTCATTTTTTATAAGTAAAAAATGTTGTTTCAGTTGTACATAAACATATATGTTATACACCAAAGGATGGTGGAGCATTATTTGTTATTTTCACAAAAGTTATTAAATTTATAAGCACATATCTTTAGTTATCCGTTTTCTATGTAATTGACATTTGTACATTTAATTTAATGTTAAAACTAAAATGGGATGTCTAGTCTTTGAGCTATATATACATGAAATACTTGAATGTGGCCATTGCTTGGCACGTGATTGATAGTCTGCGCACACACACACACACACGCACGCACGCATGCACGCACGCACGCACGCACGCACACACTGTTTACTCAACACTTTCATTTAGTCAGATATGTCTGTGAACCTCTCACGGTGAAGTAGAGCTGCACACAGAATCATCTGGAAGAAACTTCAGCTTAAATGAACTCAGATATTTATGGTGTTTGCCTGCCTGTCAGGCTGAGGGCTCTTTGTCACAGCCTCATTTAAAGAATGGAGAAACAAATTTGATGTTTCTCATGCTTAAACATCTGTAGCACTTTAAAATAAAATCTTTTTTAACTTAAGTTAACTATTAGTTAACACAAACTAACAATCATTATTAAACATATATATAAATATGTGCAGGATCTGAGTTGGTTGATGGTTTAAGCATTGTTTTCATTATTGTAAAATCCACATTACATATATAGATACATAGATAACAAATAGTTGTATTTGTATTACCAAACATTAAAAACACATCCCTCAATGTTATTGTTAAATATTAACCGTCCACTTAGAATTTTTCACTTTAACTGGATTTTTCATTTATATTTAATTTCCAAATAAAACTGTTCTCACGTCATAAAATGGCAGTTAGTGAAATTAACTAAAATGTACCATGTTTTTAGACATGTACTCATTTTTAGACAATAATAATGTTTTAAATTCAGCCGAATAACTAAATCAAGATTTTCCGGATTAAACCAGATTTTCAGTCCTAAACTCTAAACGGCAGTTTTCCAAATACATACCTTGTGAAGAATCCAACTAAGGATCTGAGAATCCTTGTAGCAAACTTGTGTGTGTTGTTTGAAGAAAGCAACCAAACATTTGTGTTGTGTTTTATGTTCATTTGTTTATATTCATTTTTTCTTCCTTTAATTGTTTTATTTAATCACATGATCATTAGTCATTTATTTAATTATTATTTTATCATTTTATTGACTATTACTTCATGATTTGATTATTATTGTTTTTTTGTCATATTGTTATGTTTTTATATTTTATTATTTTATTATAATTATTGCTTCATTATTATTGTATTCTTCTATATTAGTTATAATCTTATGACTGTGGATTCATGCGACACTTGTTTTCATGAATAAGAGATAAGAGAATGTCTTACGGTGGCCGAGATAGCTTAAAGCACCGCAATTTAAGAAAGCACATGCAATTACAAAAAACACCAGCAAATAAAGAAACCATCTTCATCAATTTGTCAGCACACGTGTTTCTTCAGTTGTTTGTTCATTTATTTGTGTTGTGACCAATTTGCTGTGTGTTTCTTTAGTTGTTAGTGTTGTGTCCAATTTGCAACACGTGTGCTGTCAAATTGATGAAGATGGTTTCTTTATTTGCTGGTGTTTTTTTGTAATTGCATGAGCTTTCTTAAATTGCTGCGCGTTAAGCTCTCTCGGCCACCATAATGTCTCCATTTCAAGGTCTGTATTGTCTCTAGACAATGTTGTGAAGCAGTAATTGTCCATTGCTGTTGCTTGTGGTATAATAACACTTGTTGGATTTATCCTGGTCAGGCAAAGTCTGAGCATAGAATCACATGCAACTAAGATTATTTAATAAACTCTGCTCTTTCCTTATCATCATTACTTTGTCTCCTGCTTCTGCTTCTATCTGGCTTTCTCAGTCAACTCCTATATTGATAGGAGACCGTTAATTCAGTTAAACACTGGTTAACAGGTTTGGGTATTGGAAACTCTGCAGACTTGATGTCCGAAACTGACATTTCCTGACAAGATCTGGCGTCCGACATCTTATTTATCTGGCGTGGAGATGGTGATCTAACACTTGCAAACACACTACATTATTTTTTTATTCTTTAAAATGTTTAATGTTGTAGTTTGGTTATCACTTTCTTTCTTTCTTTCCTTCTTTCTTTCGAAAATTTAAAACATGCTGTCTAAATCATAAATACTGTTAGTAACTGTTTGTTTACAGGTTATTTACACCTAAAAAGCGTTAGCATTATTTTCTTGACTGCTTTCTGTCTCCATCGCTCTGTGGAAAGTCTAGTCAAGCAGCACTAACAGTGAAAAACTAACCCGTCTAGTGGAGCACAAAGAGCAGCTCACACACACACGCGCACACACACACATGCACAGACTCCCCATGCTGACAAGCCCGTCTGCCAAACAACTCAATTAAGCAGAAAAGAGGAGGAAAAAGAAGGAGAAGGAACAGAGGAGAGAGGGAAGGGAGAGAAAGAGAAAAGGCTGTTGGCTGTCAGCTGCGCCGCCGCCTCTGCAGGGCAAGAAGGGCAGCAACACGTCACTTGATAAAGAAGAGCAAAGAAGAAACAAGCAGGGGTGTGAAAAGAGAAAAGCTCTGTGATGTGTTAACTGGCATTCCGGACCCCAGGGCAGCGCTGGGGCACAGGTCAAACTGAGAGCCACTGGGTCATTGCCACGCCGACAGGGACAGAGGGACCAAACACTGTCTGTCTCTCTCACTGTGTGTGTGTGTGTGTGTGTGTGTGTGTGTGTGTGTGTGTGTGTGTGTGTTTGCTCTTCTCTTCAAACTGGAGAGAACGCTCTCTAGCCCAAGAGTGTGAGTGAGTGTGTATTTATATTGCACTTCACAGGCTCTTTTGTAAACTGAGACATGGAAACGTTCTTAACTCTAAAGGATTCTATTAAAACAGATTTATATAGATTTATAGATACATACACATACAGTTGAAGTCAGAATTATTAGCCCCCTTTGAATTTTTTATTCTTTTTTTTATATATATTTCCCAAATTATGTTTAACAGAGCAAGGGAATTTTCACAGTATGTCTGATAATATATTTTCTTCTGGAGAAAGTCTTATTTGTTTTATTTTGGCTAGAATAAAGCAGGTTTTTTTTTTTTTTTAAAGCATTTTAAGGTCAACATTATTAGCCCCTTTAAGCTATTTTTTGATAGTCTACCGAACAAACCATCGTTATACAATGACTTGCCTAATTACACTAACCTGTCTAGTTAACCTAATTAACCTAGTTAAGCCTTTAAATGTCACTTTAAGCTGTATAGAAGTGTCTTGAAAAATATGAAGTTAAATATTATTTACGGTCATCATGGCAAAGATAAAATAAATCAAGAAATAAGTTATTAAAACTATTATGTTTAGAAATGTGTTGAAGAAAATCTTCTCTCCATTAAACAGAAATTGGGGAAAAAATAAACAGGGGGGCTAATAATTCGGGCTTCAACAGTATATTGACACTTTAGTTAAAGGTGTGTGAAATATATAAAAAGCCTGTAAATAAAAGCTTCTTCAATATTTTGTGTTAAAGGCATATTTCTACATTGTTACGTTATATTATAACATATATTTAAATTATATATATATATATATATATATATATATATATATATATATATATATATATATATATATATATATATATATATATATATATGTGTGTGTGTGTGTGTGTGTGTGTGTGTGTGTGTGTGTGTGTGTGTGTGTGTGTGTGTGTGTGTGAGTGTGTTCTATTATTTTACATTTTTTACTGGCAGCTGGGGTGAAAAAAAAATGTTTAAATTTAAGGAAATACCTGTAATTTAACGTCCATTATTTTATGGTAATTTAACGCCCATTAATTTACTTTTTTTCAGCACCCCAGCTGCTAGTAAAAAAAAACATAAAATAATGAATATTTTTTACAGTGTAGGCAAAAAACAACAACTTTTTTCCCCATTTGAACACAATCTATTTTATTTCGTGAAACATTTATAATATTTAGGAACAGTAAACATGTCGAGTAAACATGTCGAGCATTGACTTCTG
This sequence comes from Danio aesculapii, assembly GCF_903798145.1. NCBI lineage: Eukaryota > Metazoa > Chordata > Actinopteri > Cypriniformes > Danionidae > Danio > Danio aesculapii. The sequence goes on from NC_079443.1 coordinate 33,730,664, forward strand.
CTGTCTTTATTTGTTTCAAAAACACAGATTTCTGAATAATTTTAATAATAAAAAAATAATATTAATAATAATACAGAACTATTAATAAATAAATAACAACAACAATAATAATTAACAACAATAAATAATAATAATAATGATAATAAATAATCATAATAAATTATAAATACTAATAAATAACAATAATAAATAAGAATAAATAAATAATTAAATACTTAGTAAAACTAATTACAAAAAAAAAAAGTTCAGTCTCTGTCTAGCATTAGTGGTATGTATATTTCTCCAAAATGCATTCCATAGTTAGTGTCCAAATACCTTTTGATATTAGCTGAATAAAAATAAAAATGAAAATGTCAATTTTGTCGCAGAAGGCTTGATAAACTAGACTTAAAATAAGTTTAAAATGAAACATGTCTCGTTCGCTTCTGTTTCAGATATCTGTGATGACATTGAACTCTAATGTCTGTGTGTTTGTCTGCTGGGGTCTGGTTTGTTCCCATGCCACATCACCCCAAAACACTCGCAGTCTTTAGGGCACGAGGGTAATGAGACACTGTTCTGGAAGCCAATAAAACTGTGTGTGTGCGACAGAGAGAGGGTGTGAGAGGAGCGCGGGTTAATGGCACAGGTCATTACTGGCCCAGTAAAGTGTGTGTACAGCCTGATCCGGCCTGGAGAACAGTGGGCAGGAATTTGGGGTGGAGAGGGATAGAGGGAAGAACGGAGGGAGGGATGAGGGGAATACAGGAGATAAATAAGAGGGGTGGGAAGAGGAGAGGGGTCCCCTGTTCAGCCCTGCCTCCCACTCTCTCTCTCTCTCATTCACAAGCTCCAATTTATGGCTCAGCATTTCCTCTCTCAGAGACTCCCCACGTTGAGGAGAGAGGGAGAGAGAGTGAGAGAGGGAGAGAGAGTGAGAGAATTTAATTTTGGATTTTTATATCCCTTTATTAGCGTATTACTATTTGTTTTTTAATTAGCATTTCTTTTTCCACTCTTTTAAGAGAAAATAATACACTTAAAAATACAAATGATTAAAAATTACAGAATGTAGAGACTTAAAAAGCTCTTTTACAAACAATTAAAGTAAAAAAATACAAAAAATCCACCCTACATAGACCTATAAAAGATATATATTTTTATAAATTCCTATTTTCATTGACTTGAATGACCTGGTGTAATTGGTGTATTCATAGGTCTTAACTCAAGCCACAGCTCTGCTAAGTTTTGCTCCAACCCTATTCAAACACAGCTGATGTAACTAATCAAGGTGTTCAAGAGTAGTCTCGCCCTTTTAGCTGCAACCCATCACTGGGAAACACCCATACACTCCTATTCACACACTACGGACAATTTAGCTTACCCAATTCACCTATACCGCATGTCTTTGGAACCCGAAGGAAACCCACGCCACCATGGGGAGAACATACAAACTCCACACAGAAATGCCAACTGACCCAGCCGAACCAGCAACCTTCTTGCTGTGAGGCTAGAGCGCTACCTACTGTGCCACCGTGCTGCCCCATTGAACGGTTAACTTGGTAATATTTTTATTTGAAATCATTTAAGTTGCAATTATAGTATAGTAAGTTATATAAAAGAATTTCTAACTGATAAAACATTTCACATCGCAGCATATTGTTTTTGGTGAGTATGCCAGAATGTTCATGGTTGTTTGTATTATGTTGCTGCTTGGTTGACAAGGTTTAGTATGCTGTTTTTACGCAGAGTGCTTAGGGTTTACTAAGTGACTTAATCAACCCAGGCTCTCTCTAATCAAATCAGCGCATCAGTCCCCTCCGCAAGTTAATAAGTTTTCAAGGCCACCAAGGTTACCCCTTTTTTCAGATTTAATATAAGTCTTTTGTGTCTCCAGAATGTGTCTGTAAAGTTTCCGCTCAAAACAAGCATCAGATTTTTTTATTATATCTTTTATAAGATTCTATTTTATACTTTTTAGCATCAGGTAGCGGTTTTGCTGTATTGCTCCTTTAAGGCTAGTCCTCCCCGCCCACCGTTTCTACATGCCTTTTAGCGTGCCTTAATGTCCTCCCTCGGCTGCGTCAGACAACAGAGCGACATAAAGGAAGAAGATCTCACGTAACGTTTGTGAGAAATACTACAGTAAGAACTTTTCCAAAGAGGATTTGATGCATTTATTGTGGAGTTGCAAAGATGAGTCACACACAATGTTGTTACAAAGTTCACGCACACACATAGCGTGCATTTAGCTTTTCACTCTTTTTGCACGCAAATGTGACAGAATACAGGCTAATCTCCACTGCTGTATGGATATCTGTTATGTTAATATACAAAATAAACCTGATTTAACGATGATCCACAAAGCAGGATTGAAGCGTCTTCTTTTCTAATTGTTCTGACACGTGGCTGTGCTGATAAAGTAAAGCTAAAGTGTATCGCTGTTATTCATTACACACATGCTCTGTTTTAAAACATTATAAACCTGTAAAACTCACTCTTCTTGATCACATTTGATGATGATTAATGATCCTAGCAAACTGAAAGCTTGCTACTTTTGCTACTTGTTCAAAAGCTACTTTTGAAAGTAGTGCATTACAATATTGAGTTACTCCTCCTAAAAAGGTAACTAAACGCATTACTTATTTACTTTTTATGAAAAGTAATGCGTTATATTACTTTTGAGTTACTTTTGCATTACTTTTCCTTACCTGGCTGGGGTTTGATCTCTTTCGGCAGGTGTTATTTTTTCACCTTTTTATAGAGAAGTTCTACATTTAACAACCTTATATATAACCTACACCTTTATTTTCCTTTTAGAAATTGCAGGATAAACCTATATCTTGAGAACTTTCTGAGCCCAGAGCTACACATGCTGTATATACAGATAAATGAAAGCATGTAAAGTAATGTGCTTGCTACTTTTGAATGTTTTGCGTTATTAGTTAAGTAATGTCATGTCCATTGAGATAAAGATTGCAATAAAGCAAATGAGTACTAACATGAAATCATTTATATTAAACCAGAAACAGATTTTAAACCTTTAATAACAAAATGAAAAGACGATAAAAATATCCCCAAATCAAAATAACTCTTTAAGCTTTATACACCACAGAGTACAATACAGAGTAACTTGCTTCACTTGGCTCTATCAAATGTGTAAATCGTTTGCCAAAAGAGAAAAAATCTTACTATATTACAAAACGTAGTCGCTTCTACAGTAACGTTAGACAGTGGCTGCACCTCCTTAACAATAAAAGCAATAACTATATATTTTTTTAGTCGAATTAATTGTTTTACCTGGAGGCCGTGAACTGATGTCAATCATTGCTGGAGGTGAGGTGCGGCTGTTGTGCTTCGCATCAAGTTTTGTTTGGGGTTTTTTCCATGTCTTTCTTGCAGTTGTCAAGAGTTTTACTTACACATAATCTACACTTAACAACAATCGACTACTTTTTTTCAATAAGGTAAAAATAACAAGAATCCATTGCGAAAATGAAAGTCTCCGGCCTGCCATTGTTTCTGTTTCTGCCTGTAGTGGTGAAGGGCGATTCGCGAATGAATCGTTTGTTTTAACTGGATCTTCTTAATGAACTGGTCGAACCAGTTCATTCAATTGACTTAACGTGAAACGGTTTGCGTCTTCAGTAGCCTACCGGATACTCTCTCTGACTCGAAATAAACCCATATCACTTACTAGAACAATTGGTCGGTTAATAGATTCAGTAAGTAGAACAGTACACTTGACTCATCTGCTGTGAAAAAAGAAACCTGATGATGATGAGGATAAGGATGATGATGAAGAGTGCGAGCTGACTGTTCCCTCGTAGCAGTTTCATTGAGTGTGTGACTCAACATGACTAAGGTAATTTTTATCCTGCAATATATTTTGTTAAACCCAAGGTAAAAAGTAACTCATTTTTTTTTAAACATTTTTTTAAAGCAACTCAAATAACATTACTTATTTGTAGCATTTATTTATATATATGTATATATATATATATATATATATATATATATATATATATATATATATATATATATATATATATATATATATATATATATATATATATATAAACACACACACACTTTGGAAAAGTAATATTATGTAGCGCGCGTTACTTATGACACGTTACCCCCAACACTGATGTTCTGTTCATATGGTAAGTACTAGAACTTTCCATGTGGTTGCTTTGGTTTCTAAGGTGTACTAAATTATTAGAGTGCAGGTGTAAAGATGTAATACTAGTTGCTAATGTCTGTGTTGTAATATTAATATATTATGTAATATATTGCTAGGTTATTATTATAGTAATATTTCCAGCAGAGAATGATAAAAACATGGGAGCCAATCAAAATCCATCCTGTGTTAAAAAGATTTTTAATCATTTTAAAGTGGCCCACAACAAAACTGCATCCATTTAATAATCATGTGTTATGATGTATCGGATTGGGCACTAATAAAATTCTTCTTCTTGATGTAAAAATGAATGTACACAAATGTTGACATAAAAACATCATATAACTCCATTCCTCTCTTCAAAAAAAGGTATCAGTTTACATCTATGTGTGTGGTTTGTTTTGTATTGGTGTGTGTGTGATATATCGATGACTCTCTAACCCTTCATAAGTCACAAAGAGGTTGGTGTTTTTTGGCCGGGTTGCTGGAATAAAGAACCCGAAAAGGCGAGAGATAAATCCTGGACATGTGCAGAGGCTCTGAAAGGAGGAGTGGATATCTTCTCACACATCTTTTCACCCACAGCTAAGGATGGATGGCCCTCAATCAGTCTTTAAACTTGCCCTGACTCGGACACTCACACGGTGGAGTACTATTGATATTTAATAAAGCAAAACAAATGCACATTTTTGATAATATGGTTTAGAATTTGAATAAAAAAAATTATTATATATGAACAACTTTTTTTCTTGAGAATATCTCCAGTTTATTTAGCTTTTTCTTTATTTTAGAAATTATTTTTCACCACATAAAAAAATCAAACATGATTTTGACCCTTTATATGGTGAAGACAATTTTATTCTTCTTCAACATACTATTTGCAACATTTGTAAGCAAAATTCCTCAAAAGTATAGCAAAACCTGTACGCTCAAATTTTGTCAAAGACTTATCTGATTTCAGTAAATTGTTCATAAAGAAAACTGTGAATTCTCTGTCCAACTCACACACACTCACACAGTGGTTGGTCGGGCCATATATCAGTGAAGTATACCAGGACACATTGGCATTTAGAGGAGAACAATAGGACACCCCGTTCTACTTTCTCTTCTTTTGTCCCACTTTGTTTTGGCTGGATTTAGCTGCACTGATGAGCTAAAGAATGAACACAAAGAGAGAGCAGACCCCTACATCCTTCTCACAATACGACCACCATCATCAGAGAGAAAGTTATCACCTCAGGAGAGAACGACAGCAGAAGATGGCTTTAAGAAAAGCACTGAAGTGAGGTAAAATTAGTGAGGTAATCTCTTCAAGTTGTCAGCGGACATAAGGCAGCTATATGTAAATGTAAGAGGTGGCAAGTTAAAGTGAGTGTGTGTGTCCTTGCAGTGAGAAGGGTTTTAAGTCGCAGCGCCTTACTTTGATCTTTCCCACTTCTCTGTCCCACCTCTCCCCCCTTCGTACTTCTTTTTCTTTTTTTACCTCCTTGTAAGAAAATCAAGGCCTATTAACCCTAATCTCACTTAATAGCATCTACCTCTCCTTTTGTCCTGGCCGATGGGCAACAGACTCCTTCCATTCAGCCTCTCGCCCTCTTTCACGCGCCTGGCCGGACTAATCCTCTTTTGCCGTGGGGGCGATTATTCCTTGTATTTTATCATTATTCTTATGATTATAATCTGCATTCTCATTCATGCACGCCTATCCACAAGATGGAATTGCTTTTCCCTCTCTTTCATGGCTTTCACCATGCCTCAAGATTGAAAGAATTGCTTCTCTCTCTTTTTTTCAACCACCCAGCCTTTGGAGGGGTGGATGTCAGAGTTTGGGTGTTGGAGAGGGTCTTGTTTGTAATTTAGGTAAGTGAACTCCTTTGGTGGAAACACATTTTCCAGGCGTTTGAATATGCTGTTCACAGAGAGCAATGAAAGGCACCACACTGGCCCGTGTAAACGCATTTACCTCCACAAGCGAATGAGGGACTGGATGAAAGGTTGAAGAAAGAGTGCGGGCTAATTATTATGGGGCTGCTGGGTTTGATCTGGGGTTTGTTTGGGAAGTTGAATGGGATGGGTTCAGGGAAGGCTGAGGTGAAAGAAAGGTTTCCATCCTTGTGCTGCAAAAGGGTGCACAATTAATTATTTCAATCCGTTTGGAAGGAGTGGGGCACAGAAGCATGCACACGCTTAGTCTGACAGAAAACTAGGTGAAGCAAAAGGAAATATGCTAAGAGATAAAGTTTTAGACTACTTTCAAACAACAAAATACTTTTTTTTATTTCTAGTTTAGTTCTATGTGAACAGAAATGCAAACAGTATTTAGGAGACAATTAAAGACAACATTGTTTTGCAGAAAAAAAATGGGTAATGTTTTACAAAATATGTTTGCATTCTTTCCAGTCATAGCTTTCTAGTAACATACAAACTTTGATTCAAACAAAACTCTGCATGACTACGACTCTCCAGAGCTGAACTTTCCTAACAATGGTATATAGAGAAGTTATTCCTACCCCATGTGACTTACTTTGTTTTTATCTTTTGGGCTCCACAAACGAAAGTCAAAGACTTTTAATATGTTATAACAGTTAGAAATTATGACAGAATTTTAGGGTTAACAGACTGAACCTTATTGTAGTGTTACCAAAAATCTTAATAACCAGAAACCTCATCCTCTAAAGACATTAAAATTCTGCCTATTGTTGCATTGTTCTTTATTAGCCTTTCTCCGAGGCACGATGGAATCACTTTGGAAAACGCATGGCTGGATTAACATGCACCACCCGGGGTGTCCGGCACACCCCACACTGGCACACTGGGCTCTCTGACATGCTGCCTGGCCCCCATGCCAAAGGCTCCTCCTGGGCACCCTGAGGCAAAAGAGGGCACTTTGCAACACCCAATTGCTGCTCAGGAGGGGAAAGCAAAAGTTGTCCTGGCCCGGTAAGAAATGGCCACCCTCCTGTCAGCAGCAGACGTGGTACAGTCCCGCTGACGCCCATTCCAATGCTGACCTCACCTAGCAGACGCCTCATCTCCTGCAAGGAGGAGCCCAGGAGCAGGATGTAGTTCCGAGCCAGCACCAGTGTCGAGATCTTGGACAGGCGCCGTCCAGTCGGAGGGGCTCCAGGAGGGAGGTAGGGGTGCTGCAGTGCTCCCCCTACACCGGTGGAAGAAGAGGAGTAGGGCACCATGACTTCCCGTAAAGCATCCATGGCCACGTTGAGGTCCTGCATTCTCTTCCTTTCACGGCTGTTGATCTTCCTTCGCAGCTCCTGTTGCTCCTCTGAACTCAGCTCTCGAGGGGGTTTTGAAGATCTGAGAGGCCCCTGGAGACTTCCAGCATTGGAGCCTGGTCCTCCTGTTCCTGTTACCCGTACCATTCTTGGCATGAGTTGCTGCAAAGAGCCTTCACCCTGCTCTCTGTATCTGAAACCAGACACAGCCTGCATTCTGAAAAAAGATATTCAGAGAACATGACAAATGCAATACAATCAAAGAGAAATTTGTAAATATAACTAAAATATCTTTGGCATTTGTGTGTGAAAAGGATAATTTTGAAGGAAATTACTACTCATTTATTAAGTTCAGTTGTTGTGCTAAATAGTCCTGCTAGTAGGCAAAGGCTTTACCTTCAAACTTTCAGTCTGCAAACTCCAGATCTCTTCTAGGTAATCGTTGAATAAAAAGCAGTTCACTTCTTCAAGTCCATTTTCATCTAAAGATTAGTAAATGTTCCTAAAACCGTAATGGTTAAATCTAAAATTGATAAATTAGTTGGTTTGTTCTCTTGTCCATGTAGATGCCTTTCATAGATGATCTTTAAACTAACACACTCCCTAACCATTGGAGGAATTTGAGAGAAGTACTGCTGTAAAGAGCTAATGAGTTACTCTCTCTCTTTCTCTCGCTCTCTTCTCGACGCCCCCTCTTCTGCCCTCCATGCTAATGATTTCATCATTTCCAGTGGTTGAAACCCCTGATCGTGAGCACATGCCCCATGTTCATTGAATGGGATCTGGAGATGTGTTCCTCTCAGTGCAATACTGTGATATTGCATTCATGGGATATATTGTTACGCTGATTTTCAGTTACTGAAAGAGGAAGCAAATGAGCCAATAAACAGAAGGCCCAATGATTCTCATCACAGGTGGCACACCGGACATACCCATGGTGAGACTGATTGTAAAACATACAAACGGTGTAATTATCTCTTTTCCCAATCTATTGACACACTCTCATTTTGCCTCCCTCTTAAAGTGAGAGGAAGGAAGAGATGCAAACAGAAAGCATGTTGTTCATGTTGAAAGCGGGAGGTGAGAACATAGAATCTCCTGTTTGTCTCGCCGGGGTGAGAGGAGGGTAAGAAGGTTGTGGCACCCGGTCCGCCTGAATGGTATCATGGCATCCATGTGCACACAATCGTAAGCTCCGACAGGAAAGAGAATTTAAAGAGCAATCGCAACGCCAGGCACCTGCAGGCCAACAGAACACAACCTGCCAGTGTGTTGGGGTGTGTGGAAGTGTGTGTGTCTCGAGCTGACCAATAAAAGACGGCCTGTGATGGATTAGAGCAGGGATGTTCATCAGCTGTATGTTTGTGAACGTGTGTGTGAAAAGAAACGGCGACAGAAAGGAGGGAGGGTGAGAAGAGAGGGCCGAAAAGGACACCTGCTCTGACACAGAGACAGAAAGAAGAGATGAAAAAGAGAGGGAAAGAAAGAACCTGGTGTCCACCCGCAATACTGCCCCCCTCCCGCTCTCTCCGTCCTTCCTTCCAGCTTGTAGAGGGTTGAATGGGGTGGCGTAGTGCCGGGGTTCTCACATCCGTATCCCCTGCCCCCAGCGCCCATTGCCTCCGTGGCAAAGCTGGAGCAGGTCAGGGACCGGTGGAGCCAGGCATGGATGAAGATGAGGGCTGTCTTTGTGGGGGTCAGCGTGTACTCCGTCTGGGCCAAGCCGGCGAGCTTGGGCTGGGTCTCTGGATCTGCACCTGGGGGTTCAATCAGCTTATTCACACCAAGCCTGTTTCCTGTAGTTACCAGTAAAATGCCTGGCTGAGGTGGCATTCACTTGGCACCACTGAAATTTCCATCTTAGAGAGATATACACACATACACTACCGGTTAAAAGTTTGGGGTCAGTAGGATTTTAAAATGTTTTAAAATGAGCTTCTCCTGCTCACCAAGGTTGTGTTTATTTCATCAATAATACTGTACAAATTGTAATATTGTGAAATGTTATTGCACTATAAAATAACTGTTTAAAAGTAGTTTATCATTTAATTTAATCATTTATTCCAGAGATTTTAAAGATGAATTTTCAGCTTCATTAGTCCAGTCACATGATCCTTCTTAAATCACTTGAATATTGATTATTATTGTTATTATTATTATTAATTTGTATGTTATTATAATTTAACAATTTGTTTTACATTTAATAATGCCGCCTTGATGAACAGAATAAACGTCTTTAAAAAAACATGAAGAAAAAAAAACTGACCCCAAACTTTTGACTGGTAGTGTACATAACATGCATGTAGTAAACTTAAAACAAAATACAATCGCCCTCATCATACCATAATAAATGAAAAGCCAATGTATTGTTGAATGCCTTTGATATTGATATCGATTTTTGTGTGATGCGTTTTGTCATTTTGAATGTATACAAATGCAAATGAGGTTCAGAATCTCACAGAGAGGACAGAGTGTTCATGGATCTCTAAAGAAATGCATGCAAGGGCCTCCAGCACTGCTCAGTATCTTCTAGATTTAAGGCTCCATCCACTCTAACATGTTTTTCTGGATGTTTCTAGTAAGTCTGATGACAGTAGCCTTACAGGAACAGGTCTGGACACCCCTGCATTGAGAGGTCTTAAGTTCACTTTTCAAAAGTGAAGGCCATAAAACTCCTAAATGTGGTTGTGCATAAAATCAATAATTAGCAGTAACCTAGCATGTCACATGAGAAAGGTCTTTTGATCTTTTATTATTTAAAAAATGTTAATTTGATTAATATTTCATTTATTAAACATAACAATTTAATTTATTTATTGTATCTGAATTTTCTTCATTCCCATTTATATTGTAACATCTGCTGGAGAAAAAAACTATTTTATATGTTTTTATGTTTAAAGTTCTGTAATCACCATATCAAACATTCATTCATTCGTTTTACTTCGGCTTAGTCCCTTTTTTCATCAGGGGTCACCACAGCGGAATAAATCGCCAACTTATCCAGCATATGTTTTACACCGCAGATGCCCTTCCAGCCGCAACCCAGTACTGGGAATCGGCCATACACTCTTACATTCACACACACACTCATACACTACGGCCAATTTAGTTTATTCATACACCTATACCGCTTGTTTTTGGACTGTTTGCACCTCAAGGAAACCCACGCATTCATTCATTTTCTTTTCGGCTTAGTCCCTTTATTAAACCGGGGTTGCCACAGCGAAAAAAACGCCAACTTATCCAGCATGTTTTTACGCAGCGGATAACCTTCCAGCCGCAACCCATCCCTGGGAAACATCCACACACATTCACACTCATAAACTACGGACAATTTAGCCTACCCAATTCACCTGTACTGCATGTCTTTGGACTGTGGGGGAAACTGGAGCACCCGGAGGAAACCCACAGGGAAAGCAGGGAAAACATGCAAACTCCACACAGAAACGCCAACTGACCCAGCTGAGGCTCAAACCAGTGACCTTCTTGCTGTGAGGCGACAGCACTACCTACTGCACCACTGCATCGCCCCCACACGAACATATCAAACATATATTCTAAAAAAAAAAAAATTTTTTTTCAGAATATCCTTTAAATATTTTAAATATAAAGTCATAAAATAAATCCCCCAAAACAATGCTTATCCTCATCCCTAATTTGATCTAAATACGCGAAGGCAAGATGGGAAACCAAATCTGTGCACCAGCAGAAATATCGCAATGCCTCTCTGACAGACACCTGAGCTTAATTACACCAAAACAAAAACAACAAGCAAACACCAGGCATTAAGAAGTTGGACTACCTGTGCTAACTTTGACAGCTTGCATTGCTAACTGTTTTTCATGATGTGGAAGGTCACAACACAAGCTGATGCAAAAAATCAGTAACATTGAAACGGAGAAGGTCTGCTTCCATATTCATTACCAGACCATGGACGCCGAGAAACGTCTGCTAAATGCCGAGCGTGATATTTCAACCGCCGGCTGGCCAGCCCTTCGCCAGCTTGTGTCCGTACTGCACGTACTGCGGAGCTGTCTCGCACACCAACAAACCTGCATAAAGAAAAGTTCTAATGAGAAATTAACAGATGTCACAACTTTATTCTCTCCTTCTCTCCCCTGGAGGGAAGCAGGTGTAAAGGGTGAGACTGCAGGGCCTCAAACTCCTTCTCTGGCTTCTTAAAACAAGTGCATATCTGGTGGAGATGCGGTAAAAAGGTTGACGAGGGGGAGGTGAGCTGTCTAGAGCTTCAGAGCACTGCGAACCCTGCTTGACGTGTTGCACTGGGCCGCCAGCCATGGATATGAGAAGATTACAAGCTGTTAATAGGGCGGAACCAATGAGCTGAAGGCTGGGTATTGTGGCTCTCAGCATGCTCTGGGAAAGGTTGGCCTGGACAGAACGGTTGGCTTCTCAGATGGATGAGGCAAGGCGAAGAGTCACCCCATGGGCCTTTTGTCAAGTTGCCCAAAGAACAGTTGACACAACAGATCCAAAATCATACCCAGTCGCTGACGTCCAGAGAGCGTTCTTTAAACACACGCTCTGAAGCGGTCCTGCTGAGGACACACTGATTATAGCTGTCATGGGCTACTCAGTGCCAGCTGCCGTGTGTGTCACATTTCACTAATAAGAGCACTCACTCTGACACGTCACATTGAACATATGCATTGCCGAATGCCGTGCCAAGAGGCTTCACGCACAAAAAAAATGTAAACCTTTTGTGAGGCAGAATTCCATTTCATGGTTTTTGTCACCTTTTTGTTGATCTCCTTACACCATTGATTTAGGAATAAACGCAAAAAAAGACCATTGTCAGTGTTGTCAGTTTGCTTTGTCGTTCTCTTCTTTATTGACTTTGACATGTAAATCGCGTGGATGAGGTAACTACAACTCTCTCTATCAAAGTCTTTTCTGAGCTTTCTACAAAGCAGATGTTTGCAGTTCGATTATCCAGTAGATTTAAACATAAAAAACTGTCAGTGTTGTTTTTAATTAAAATTACACTTCAATTTCCACTATAAATCCAGCATTTAATGTTTTAGTCAGGAATTTCCATTCTCGACAGACTGGACAAAAGAAATGAAGATTTCCACGTCAAAAAAAAAGAGCTTCAGGACCTGCCCATTGCATGCTCACTATGAACCAATAGTAGTTTGAAGATATTTGCCAGCCAGAGCATCTCCAGAAAGTTCACTTCGGCGGTAAGTTCAAACCAACTTCGTTCACCTATCTAACTTTTGTGCAGTGATGTGGGCGTTCTTGAACGATTGGTTCATTTTGAACAAATATTTTGTATGAACCATGAGTCCTCTCAGGGAGTGTTCATTCGTTTGTGCATGTGCATATTTGTGCAGGTGGAGTAGAAGATTAGTTCATTTTTCAAGTTCTCTATTGGGTTTGAGTCATTCGTTCATCACGTGATGGACAGAAGCCAGTCATATGCATTCAGAGCTGCATAACGATTTGATCCGTTTATTTCTCGAGTCCTCGGTTTGAGTTGTTTTTTTATCGTGTGATAGACAGAAGCCAATCGTATAAATTTAGAGCCAGAAAAAGATTTGATCTGTTCATTACTAGAGTCCTCTAGTTTTGAAACCCAAAAACCCAAAGACTCGAAAGTTGAACTAATCATCGCTCCTTTTAGCTCAGATTGTGTGCTTTGGTTAAGCTTATATGGGACTGTCAGTGTGATGTCAACAAACCACTCAAATTTGAAGACCTGTCAGAAGGGGTGAATGGACATAATCATAGACAAAAGACCAGGTAAACAATAAATGATTGTTTTCTCTTTTCTTATAGCATTCTAGGTATATCTTTTGTTGTGTGATCAACATTTGGGCTAGTTGTAGATGAGTTTGGAAGCAACTCGTAACATTCATTCATTCCTTTTCTTTTCGGCTTAGTCCCTTTATAAACAGCCGAATGAACCGCCAACTTATCCAGCACATGTTTTATGCAGCGGATGCCCTTCCAGCCACAACCCAGAACTGGGAAACACCCATACACTCTTGTCTTCACACACATACACTATGGACAATTTAGTTTATTCAGTTCACCTGTACTACATGTCTTTGGACTGTGGGGGAAACCGGAGCACCCGGAGAAAACCCACGCGAACACAGGGAGAACATGCAAACTCCACACAGAAATGCCAACTGACCCACAACTCGTAACATTTTAATAATATTTTGGCAAATTGAATGAAATGACACAAAAATGATTCATTCATCTCCAGAGTGCCGTCAGGTTGTTTTCAATCCTAATAAAATTTAAATGTTAAAATTTTCTGTCATTTTCCCATTCAATTATACAGCTAGCTACAGTGCTCAGCATAATTGAGTACACCCCATTTTGAAAATGACTATTTTTATCCATTTCTCAGTGAATATAAGCAATATATTTTGGTGCATTTAAACAGAACAGATTTATTAAACAGATATATTTATTAAAATAATAATTTAGTCACCAAACATTTTTGGAAATTGAAAGATAATGCAAATAAATTCAAGCAAATCATTGCAAAATAATTTCAACCTACAAAATTTTATCATAATTATTTTTTATTAATTATTCTCTGGGTTTTCCCCTTTTTTAAATTTGTATTTAATATTTTTCTATAGCATATAAATTTGGCTTTACTAGTTTTTAGACTGTTATTTTAAATTATTTTTTTAGATAAGCTCCAGATTTGGCTTCAGTACTGACTAATCTAATGTATATGCACAAATATAATATTGTAGAGCTTCCTATTAAAAATATGAATTTAAAAGATAGATATGTTAGGGGTGTACTTATATATGCTGAGCACTGTAGGTCCATTAGCAAGATGGGCTCATTTGCTTTATAAAAAACTTTGTGACTTTGTGTTAAAAAAGACTGGCGTGAACTTCCATTTCATAAAGGAAACAGAGGGCTTCTAGGACATGATAGATGAGCTAAGGTTTGATGAAAACGCAAGGAATAATCAGTGACTAACTGAACAGACAGCATGAAAAGCATCAAGTGAGAGGGACAAAACCAAAAACGGAAACACACACACCCACTGTCAAGATCACAGACTAAAGACCAGAAAGTCACCAGTGATAAAAGATCACAGAGAGAAAAAAATCCATCCACTAAACTTTGATCAAAATTTAGGCAACAAAGCATTGCGATGTTCCACTGTTTTCTAATGAATCAGCATGCATATGCAGAGTAAATTCCCAAGCTAATTTAGCTTTCGAAGTGGATACTCATCTATAGTGCGGATCTGCCCTCTATTCAAGCAGAGCAGGCCTGATGAAGGATGGATTCTCAGACGCTTGTCAAGATGGCTGAAAACGAGTGAAGATAAATGAGAGAAAAGAAGAGTCAGGCGACCTATGCAAACTGAGAGCCAAACACCTCTATTGGCCAACCATCCATCAACTATCCTGACACATGCACACACAATACACACCAACACAAGACGTCAGTGTAAGTGTGCAGGGAAAGTTTCTCTCTTTCCCTAAAGTTACTAATATGATTTTGCGATGCAGAAGGAGAAGGAGAGCTGGTGGTCCCAGTGGATTGAGATGGAGAGACATATGCCAGAAGAGGATCAGATTGCAGAACAAAGTCATTTGGAGTTTATCGAACACACACACACACACACAGACTTTTTTCTGAAAAGAGGCAACACTGCTCATCAGATCATTTCTCTGAAAGGGTTCAGCTGGACAGCAACAAAGCCACAAACAAAAGATCCAGCGGCAACAAACCCTCATTGCTCTGCGGAGCTCCCATGGTGCTCTTTGATGTGAAGTTGTCCAGGCCCTGTCCTCTTTTCACAGCGCATCCACACTCGGCCAGTCATGAATATCCAAGGGTTCGGCCCCTTACAGGATTATCCCCTCTTTCTTTAAGCGCTCAAACATTCCTAATGCACATCTTTCTGTCTATCTTACACTCCTTTGACTCGCTTTTCTTTCTCTGTGTTTCTCTACTCCATCTGTCTTGGTCTCTCTCAGTAAACACATTGACTCTTTCAGTAAACACATTGATCTATGCTGTATGACAGTGCATTGGCTTTAGTTCATCGACTGGTAGGTGCACACAACAGTCCAGCTCGTGACCTGCAAACAAACACTCTAAATCCCAAATGCCCAATAGCACTATATCTGGAAAAATGGCTTACTTTAACCCTCCTAATGCATTTAGAATCTGTAAAAGGATTTGAGCATTTTCTTGACTAAATATATGAGATATAGTAAAAGGTCTACATGCATTTCAGAAGTTTTCTATTGCTGAAAAAATTATGAGTGGACGTAAAATAGCCTAAGGGGAAAAAATGTATAAAATAATGTAAAATGTATATAAAATGTATTAAAAGTACACAATACGTCCTTAGGGGTACAATTTTGTTCACAAAATGAGTTACAAACTATAAACTAGATATATAAAATATATATATCCTTCAAGGGTGCCACCCTAGTGACAAGTAATAGAACTTTATATATCATTTTACCAAATGGTTTATTGACACCTACAGTTGAAATCAGAATTATTAGCCCCCTGTTTATTTTTCCCCAATTTCTGTTTAATGGAGAGAAGATTTTTTCAACACATTTCTAATCATAATAGTTTTAATAACTCATCTTTAATAACTGATTTATTTTATCTTTGCCATAATGACAGTAAATAATATTTGACTAGATATTTTTCAAGACACTTCTATACAGCCTAGTGACATTTAAAGGTTTAACTATATAGGTTAATTCAGTTAACTAGGCAGGATAGGGCAATTAGGCAAGTTATTGTATAACGATGGTTTGTTCTGTAGACTATCAAAAATAGCTTAAAGGGGCTTATAATGTTGACCTTAAAATGCTTTTAAATATACCATAACGGAATAAAAAATATACCATAACGGAATTAGTTGTGAGGTAAATTCATTCCTTCATTTTCCTTTGGCCTGGTCTCTATTTCAGAGGTCGCCACAGTGGAATGAACCGCCAACTATTTCAGTGTATGTTTTACGCATCGGATGCCCTTCCAGCCGCAACCCCATACTGGGAAACACCAACCCCACACACACACACACACACACACACACACACACACACACACACACACACACACACGGACAATACGGACAATACAGCTTACCCAATTTATTTATACCGCATGTCTTTGGACTGTGTAGGAAACCCAATCCAACACAGGGAGAACATGCAAACTCCACACTGCAATGCTAACTGGCCCAGTCTGGACTCGAACCAGCGACCTTTTTGCTGTGAGGCGACAGTTATATATAGCGACAGACATTAAATATATATATATATATATATATATATATATATATATATATATATATATATATATATATATATATATATATATATATATATATATATATAGTAAGTTTCATGTATTGATGTCCAATAAATTGTATTTAATACTCACTTTTCTCAGATTGATTGATTGTAATCATGCCTACTTTAGTGCTTCTCAATAAATTGAAATAAAAAGATAACACAATGCCTTCTACATGGAGGTGTTCTTCTCTCCGTGGGGGTGTGTTACGTAAGGATGAACAGATGATGGAGGGTGAGATAAACACTCGTCCCAGGGGAAGTGTGGTCTCATATGGCCACTGTATGGGCTCCTCAAATCATCCGTCTGCTCCTCCTCTAAAATGCACTTCTTGGGGTGATTATGTGATAAATGACCCACAGTCACTATAACCATGATGGATCAATGAAACCGAGAGGCCGAAAAGCACATTTTAGGATGGAAAGGGACAGAGTTGGCAACTTTACTTCTCTGGCCATCTCTCTCCCCTTTCTCGCTACTTTCTTTTGTCCCACAAAGCTACAGATGCACTTCATTTATTTGTTTATTTTGGCTCTTCTCTTTTCCACATTATTTGTGTTTTTCCACCACCTTTGATGCATCTCTACAATCCTCTCGGTCTAATCCTTTGGGCTAACAAGGCCCAGTGTTTGCGTCTGAATGGCTCAACATCTGTGCTGAATCAGAGGATTTAAGAATGGTTTTAAGATCTGAGTTTAAAACCACCGCACACACATAAATATTAAACACTAAACACAATCTGGGAAAATGCTATGCATGAGACTGCTGCAGTTAGGCATGGATAAATATTAGCTATCTATTCACCAAGTTTCATTTAGGCTATTTTATCATTTTAACGGTAACAGAGATTATATAATGTAAATGATTATGTGATTTTTTATTTATGCATTTTAATATCTGAATTTTGGAAGGTAAACAAATCATGTAGAAAGCTATTTTAAGTGTTTAAACAAAATGTGGGAAATTGAACATGCAGTTTGAAGCCTTTTATAGGCCAAATTTGTCGCTTGATTGACATAAAGGGCAGCTAGTCTAGACCTTTTCTAATGCATGGGTAACCACAGATTTGAGTAAAACTGCGCCAACTTTGTTAAGTGCTGCAAAACTAGTTTTGTCTAAGTCCAAATATCATTCCACCATGACTGATGATCATTTGGTAGTGTGCTTGAGGCTGGCTATCAGCAGCTACTGTCCGGACTATGCTTTCCTGGCTGATTCTATTCAGTGCAATTCATCAGAGTAATGTAATGACAACAATATGTACAGAGTTGTAGGCATAGACATTATATAATAGATGGCTATCATCAATATATGTTGTACAAATACAGAAATCTCAATATGTTTATAAATAAATGTACGTTTTGCATTTTTATATTAGATCATTTTGACTTGGTCATTTTATGAGTAGCTCACATGCTGAAAAAGTGTGGGCACCCCTGATGGAGGCAGTCATTTTAATGGAAGGCAATACTGTGTGGTTTTTGCATACACACATGCCAGTTTGATGTTTGTGTTCATGTTCCCAACACATTGTCTCATGTGCAGATGTAGTTTCAAATACAGCAATTTCATTGGCCGTTGAGTTTGATGGCACATTGACACAATCAAAACCTGAGTGCTTGTTTAAAGATTTTTGTCCCTGCACTTTAAAAACAATCCTGGTTGCTTTAAACTTTTAAACTGAATCAAATTATGTCAAAATCAAACCTTGAGTCCTGAATCAGTCCTGAGTCCATTCAACTTATGTTGTCTTATTTCATTGAACTAACTTAAAACAGCATGCGTAACTTACAAAATTAAGTTAGAGCATTATTAACTTAGTTTAATAAGTTAAAATGAATTAAAAACATATGTTGTCATGACTAATTGATATTTTTTTACAGTGTGATTGTTTTCCATATGACCAAAACTCTTAAAACAAAAACATGACATTGAAGTATGTCAACATGCACAGTTTGATCATGTTAAAAAAATAGTTCAGCTAAAAAATATGAAAAATTACTCACTACTTACTCTTCCTTGAGTGGTTCCAGACCTTTTCTTTCTTCTGTTGATGTATTTTGATAAAAGGCTGAAAATCTGTAACCATCAGAAAAACAAATACAATGTTACTAAATATTAATACGGTGTTTAGCATTCTAAAAAATAACTTACTTTGTGTTTAACAGAAAAATTCAAGTCAAAACCGTTTGAAGCAAGTGAAGGGTGAGTAATTTATCACTATCATTTTTGGATGAACTAGCCTATGCAAGTCAATAAAATTGCTGCATTTGAGACATTTGTATGTGATGGTGCTTTGGAATGTATGCAGAGGTGGAAAGAGTACTGAAAAATTACACTCAAGTAAAAGTACCATTACTTGCCCAAAGATGTGGTGCAAGAGTGAAAGTATCTGGTGTAAATATTACTGTAATTGTGTAATAATTTTAATTATGTGTGTGTGTGCGTGCGTGCGTGCGTGCGTGTGTGTGTGTGTAAACGTAAGATTCTGTAGTGCACCAAGTTATTTCGGTCATCACCCTGCTAAAAAAAAATCCAGCTTAAACCAGGCTGGTTTTAGAGGGGTTTTGGCCATTTCCAGGCTGGTTTACAGCCATTTCCAGCCTGGTTTAAGCTGGTCAAGCTGGTTTTAGCTGTCATCTCCCAGCCTGACCAGCTAAGACCAGGCTGGAAATGACTGAAAACCAGCCAGGAAATAACCAAAACCCCTCTAAAACCAGGCTGGTTGACCATCTAAAACCTAGGCTGGTTTAAGCTGTTTTTTTCAGTAGGGCATACAGTAAACATTCGTCATCTTCTCATCAGTGACATTCAGTCTAAACATTCTCTGGGTCATTCAACAGATCCTTCTCAGGTTATTGCGTCAAATATCTTCATGGACACTTTTAATTCTTCCAAACAGTTTGTTGCATGTCTGTGTTAAAGTAGTTCAGTATACGATGCCATTTACTTTCTACCGGACAGGAATCGCAGGATTGATTCTAATCGAAATAATAAAAAGTAGGTTGAAGAAAAGTAGTGGAGTAAATGCACCGATATTGCTCTAAAAATGTACTCAAAGGAAAGTAAAAGTACACATTTTAAAAATACTTTATAAATTACAAATTCTGAGGAAAAAAATACTCAATTACAGTAATTTGAGTATTTGCAATTTGTTACTTTACACCACTGGATATATGTACATCTTATGATACGTAGGCTATGCAGGCATCAGATTTCATGCCTTCCGAAAGAAAATGCCACCTTAACAAAGTTAAATAGCGTGTGTTGACATTGACAAATTTTCCCAGCGTCTTTGGTAATTTACTTCTAGGTAACTTCTATGTAAAACAGCTCTGTATTTAAGGGAAACATAAAAGACCTGGGCGGACGCAGTGCGACCTGTTTTACAGAACACAAAGTTTGTTGCGCGCTGGAAAGATTGCAGGTTACTTTCATGGATTTGCTATTAAGTTCATCCGCGCGTTATTAGTGATGCCCATTAGCATCTGTGAGTCGTTTAGTCAGTCAGTCGGTGAGAGGAGATCTTCGTTAAGGTGGCCTGTGTGGAGTGGCTCTGCGGGGGAGGTGCTGCTCTGATTAATTTGGAAATGTGATAGCGTGTAATTCTCATTACCTTCCGGAGTAATTGCATTTTACGCGGAGCAAATGGGCGAGGCGGCTGAAGATTACTAACAAGCAGATGTTAGTGAAGGAAGACAAGACACCAGCAGCCTGTTTGCTTTCATAGAGCTCAATCTGGGGTCGAAATTACTGGGTCGTTGCAATACTGAAACTTTATTCACTGAAACTTTGAAACTTACCTAAAGATTTGTTGGTGTAGGCTATTCGCCCGTTTGTTGAATTTAACTGTGGCGCGAAGACAGCCCAACATGCATCTAGAATAAATCAGTAATTTATAATTATTACAAATAATACAAGCAAACTAAATTAAATTAAACTGTATAAGTAAATAAAAAACTTCTATACTAATCACTTCTGTTCATGTAAAATAGAAATGGTTCTTTGTTGCACAAAATAACGAATCAATATAACGGATAAACAAATAAACAAGTGGCAAATATGAATATTCATAAACCAGCTTCACTCCATATCGTTCCAGCTCAAAAAATCCCTTGGAAAACATTGCAACAGAAAGAGCAATCTGCCATCCAGCTGCTGGCGTTTAGTTATGTATTCCACCTAATACTCCTTTATTTATTCCCCCCATCTCGCAGCTTCTTCTCTTTTTGCATATATTCTGTAGTGCACGACTTCAAATGCGTTTTCTGCATTCTAAATAAATGACCCCCCCCCCCCCCCCATTCTAGGCTATTCTACAGATCAAAATTATAGAAAATGTTTTGCGACATTCTTTCCAACACAATTAGCTTCTTTATTCTGATCATTCATTCATTAATTTTCTTTTCGGCTTAGTCCCTTTATTTATCTGGGGTCGCCACAGCGAAATGAACTTATCCAGCATATGTTTTATGCAGCGGATTATTCTAATCATTTAAGATGGAATTTATATTTAGATTTTTATAATTTCGATCAAACTCTGGGTCTGAGTTTTATGTTTTTTCACGCAAATGAAATACAAGCTGGAAGAGGGCAAACACTTAGCATGTATGCATTTGTTTTTTTTTTTTTTTTTTTTTTTTTTGTTTTTTTTTTGTTTTGTCTTTCGTTTTTCAGATTTAATGTTAAACTAATTGATGCGTAATTCATGCAAGTGGACTGAAAAAAAAAACGAATTCTTCAGATAATTTGATGTTTTAAAAATATTTCCAGAAACACAAATTTAGGGTTGAAGAATGAATCGAGTTGGCTAATTTATCAGGATATTCAATATAAGGTAAATTACAAAACATTCTAAATTATTTAATTAAATCTGCCTCAAAGAGATACGCTCTGTCTATATGCTGGCAAGTTGTTGAACATTTTTTCTTTCTTTAGACCATCTTCATTCCATTTTGGTTTAGTCCACAATAAATAAATGGTGTCGGTCTGATCATTCTCTGTTTGTTCTCGAATAAGTGATTATTTGTTTCCCAAAATACGCAAACACTAATGCGAATTGATATTAAAAAATAAAATATGAAAAATAGATTTGTGTGTTTTTCTTTTCATTTTTTTTGCAAAATTAGACAGACAGACAGACAGACAGACAGACAGACAGACAGACAGATATTTTTTGTATTTGTCCTTTAGATGATGTATGCTTTGCATAATGAAAAAAAGTTAATCAAACACAAACAAGTAAATCATTTTAAGACATTTATTTTACAGTTAGGACTCAAACATTCACCGCACATTAATTTGAAAATACCATCGAAATAAGTAAATAAATAGCATTTTGCACTTTATTATAAAAAAATAAAAGTTGATCATTCTTCGCATCGGTATAGTAATGACGGACAAGCTTGTGCAAAAAGAAGAAATAAAAAACTATCAATTATGAAGTAAGGAGAGGGGAAGAATGCAGATGTAGAAATATATTGTGCAGGAATGAACAGGTGCTTTACAGAGAGCGCTTGGCAAATGAATTCTGGCCCCAAACTGGGGAAGGTAATATAAAATCTCTCAAACTGTACAAACACTATCTACATATTTACAACCATTATGTTTTCAAGGACATTTTAATCAATAGCAGTGGCTTAATAAACTATCTAGCCCTATTTAACTAAAGCATGAATCGGCTTTATTTTACTTTGTGCTGTAATTCTATTTCACATTAAACTTGTTCATTTAGTCCCATGGTTGAAGGCTAAGGAAGGTATGCCATTTTCAACTAAATCTATATACAGAAATGCTAAAGTGTTAAAAACCTCTATGTTAGTGGCTTTGATCCATTCTTCTTTGCACCAGCTCTATTTGTGATTCCCACAACACATTGTTCAGCCATAAACGATAAACACGATATTACAGTTGTATATATATTTATAAAAGTCTGTGGTGGCTTCTCAAAGTTCTTTTACAAAAGTTCACTTCATTTTGAGTCACTGGTCAGCCGTGGCATGCTGACGGCGCTCATACCGGGCACATGAGGCGGAGGCACCTGGCACATGCTGCACGGACACGGGATGCCCGCACCCCAGTGCTGGAAACCCGCGCCAAGAGGCCCAGCGCCGGCTGACGGGGCTTTGAGGAGTCCGTGATGCGGCCTGACGGCTGAAAGCCCCGTCCCGGAGAGAGATGCCGCGGAGGAGACTGCTGGTGGAAGCAGAGGATGGTGCACCGGGTGAGAGGAATGCGAGACAGCGGGGTGACCCGGTAACGGAGCAGCCGCCGCGTGCGTAAGAGTGCCACAACTGGACGGATGGAAACCGGCGTGATGGGCCCCGCTCCCTCCGCCGTAGATCTCGCTCACGAGCCGCTTCATCTCCTCCAGCGAGTTGCTCAGCATAAGTATGTAGTTGCGCGCGAGCAGCAGAGTGGCTATTTTGGAGAGCTTGCGCACGGACGGCCCGTGAGCGTAGGGCATGACCTCCCGGAGCCCGTCCATGGCGATGTTGAGGTCGTGCATGCGCTTTCTCTCGCGGCTGTTGATCTTTAGGCGCATGCTCTGCAGCTCATTCTCGGAGAGAAGTTTACGGTCCTTTTTGGAGAGCATCTTTAGAGCCATTGCGTCCTCATCAGCGCTGGAGATGCCCCGCAGATCTGCGCCTCTTAACTCCGGAGGAGAATCGCTCTGCGTAGAGGAGACGGCGCCGGAGAAACCCACTGACTTCTTGACGGCGGATAGAAAAAGATCATCGCCTTCAGGAGAAGAAGGTCTGCTGGACACTCGGCTCGTGTCAGAGTCCATGACGTTCAGTGCGCTCTCAGATTCTCGAGGATGTCGATATTCCTTTAAAAGAAAGCAATTATTAAACCCTGAAAATCTAAGACGCAACGAAAAACAATTGATATGAAATTAAAAACTAATTAAAAAGTATTCATTTCTTATAAATGTAAAGAAGCAGATTTAATATGGAGATTAATAACAACTCGGCAACTCCATTAAGTTTATGAAATCTGTTTGAATTTGCCAAATAGTTTAATAATTAGTTGCGACAAACTATACTAATTATGAAAAAGTTATAATTATAAAAGTTATTATTTTAAAAAGTAGTAATGTAGCCAACAGTAGCTATCCTTTAATACATTTCTTCACTAAATAATTGGAGGGAAATCACGTAACACCCAAAATAACGCAGGTGTTTACTAATAGTTTAAATATTTTAAAAAATACTTTATACAAGTAAAACCATTGCATATATTTTCTATATTTTCAGACTTACCGGTAGCAGGTGCAAGCGCGTGCTGGTGTGTGGCTTTGCAGAATTGACTCGTTAGGCTATTCCAGTTCACTCGTGCACTGTTTGTGTTTGGCACGCCCGAGAGTGACGACGGGTGTTTTATAGGCGGTCCCTCCTCCCCACCACCCGGGGGCAAGTCACCGGAACAATGTCAACGCTTTTCCGACAGCCCGTCAAGAACCAATGAGCTCCAGTGGGTGGGGGTCCTAAAACCTGATGTCACTGCAAAAAAACTGAGGCATCATTAAATGCATTAGACACACTTCGCATATGGTGCATCCTCGCAGAACATCGTTGGGTTTAGATTACAGAAAGTCGGTTGAACAAACTGTGCAATCTGTACTGAAGTTATTAAGTTAAGTTAGGTGGCGCATATGTTGGCAAATAACTTTCAGGCTAGTGAAAAACTTTTGTTTCATCAATATTAACTGTTTAAACTGCAAAAGCACTGCAGATTGAAAAATAAATTGTAGGCCTAATAAATAAAAAGTGTAGCCAACAAATCAGTAGCCATGTTACGAATTACAATTATATATTTAAATAAAAAATTCATAATATTTACTACTATTTACAACATCAAATATTAGACTAAGTAGGCAAACTATTTTATTATTATTATTATTATTATTATTATTATTATTATTATTATTATTATTATTATTATTATTATTATTATATGTATAATTTATTTATCTGAAATATTCTTTATAAATTATTCTCTTATTGTAGATTTTTATTTTGAGCTTTTTTTAATGAATCATCCACACACCTCAATAATCAATAACCAAAACACAAGTTGTCTGACGCATGAATGGATGGATGCCGATGCAAGATTTTCTCCTTGGTCGTGTTTGTCTCTCGCCGGATTGCACGCGGTGTAGACACTGTTTTGCGGTCTGAATGCGCGCATATTGTTTTAACCCGGTGACCCCATGCGGGCGCCTGACAGCTGACTGATCTCAGCCGTTAAACGCATTTAAAACGTTACTAAACGAGGCGTGCAAAATGCTTTTTAACGGTTATGATCTGAAACATTTCAATTAGGCCAATATGGTCAAGCAGAAGTTGTTTGGGGTAAAATATGGCATAAGCAGGGGATGTCAAATGCGCATATTTATGAGCACAATTTACATGCCCCTTAACCTATATTTAGATATCTGCAGCTGTTCGTGTTGATATATTTAGGGACAGACAGACAAACAGACAAGAATATTGATCAAAAATCTCTGGGAATCAGTGGATTGTTCTCTGGCTCCACAGGTGTAGATTCAACAGAGACGAGTCAATGAGTTTTGGAGACAGTATTCTGCATCATCAGATCAAGGTCTTTAACATATTTTCATTGAAGCATCTATGAGCTCTTGTTGTTTGGTTATCCCCGTGCGGACAGTCCCGTCTGTCTGTTTGCTTGTTTACTCTCGTTAAATACGCTTATGCAAATGAGCTGGTTTAAAACCGGCGGTGTCGGAGAGAAGTTGTAGTTCAGTTCCTTCATTATGAATTCCGGTAATCTCACTTGTTAAGTGTACCAAAATGGTAATATATGCCGCGACAGTCTGGATTAGAAACGGGGGGTGACAGAAAAAGAGCCCTATTGTCAGAGCTGCAGTTTATTCCTCGCGCATACAATTATGTGAAATGTCACCCGGGGAAGAATGCATACGAATTCACACGCACCCATACACACACACACACAACACACGCTGACTGACAACTGTCTTGGGAGCAATTACAGAGAGAGGAAGACAGGGGTCGGTCTGCCCTCGATTCATCCCAACTTTGGTAACCGTAGTCCGCCGAGAATGTTGCCAATTAAGGCTAATTAAGAGCATGCATGCCTGACGTCATTACCTCTTGATTCAGATCACACTCAGGCGGCGATAAAGATGCACGCTTATTTTTACAGACCTGCTTCAACAAGACTGGAGTCTGGCCACATTACAGACAGATTACATAAGTATACGAATGCAAGTAACACTACACTAACAGCACATTAATAATTATGCATTAATATGTAAACTAAACATTACTTTATTATGAATTAATGATGAGTTAAGGCAGTAATCATGAACTAAAACTACAAAACGACTCACATGAGTGTGAATAACGGCTACTTTAATTACTTGTTAGTACAGGTTGTTAATTAATGTACATATAAGTTCATGTTGGTTACATTTAGCTTAAAATTATGAGCGGTTAATGGATAACTATATCATGACTTTACTTGTAGGGGCACATCATCATTAACTCATCCTTAACTGCTCATGAACTCCTGTGTTAAAACTGTTGATGTTGACAGAACACTTTTCTATTGTAATTCAGTGTACACGCACTACACGGACCTTCAAGGAGTTCATGAGTAGTTAACAATGGGTAAATGATGATGTCACCCTCCAAGGGTAAATTCATGATATAACTATACAGTAACAATTCATGTGTTCATCATGGCTAAATCATAAAAAAGCATAAACTAATGTGGTAATACATTAATTAACAATCATAAGTGAAGTGACAGTCAATTGACAGTAATTATAGCTGTTATTCACACATGTGACTCATGCTATTAAAGTTAGTTCATGAATAGTGCACACCTTAACTCATCATTAATTCACAACAAAGTAAAGTTTAGTTTACGTATTAATACATTATTATTCATGTACTGTTATTGTAAAGTGTTACCTGAAAGCCTAATGAGATAGGTAGTCTGTGTTTTGTGGAGCAGTTTTAAGCAATTGTAATTAAAGGGATAGTTCACCAAATATTTACTCACCCAAGTGGTTCCAAACCTTTATGAATTTCTTTCCTCTGTCAAACACACTCAAATATATATATATTTTAAAGAAGCTGAAAACCTGTAACCATCAACTTCCACAGTAGGAAAAACTAATTCTATGGAAGTCAATGGTTAAAGGTTTCTTTTTTTAAATATTTATTTATCAGATTTTTATGACAGTTAACAAAGTAACAAACAAAAGTAACAGAGAAAATAACAGTACAAGTAGAAAAAAAAGTTAAATAAAAATATATAACAGTACAAAACTGATTAACCTTCCTGTCGTGTTTGGGTCAAATCTGACCAATTTACAACTGAAAACACTCTTAAATATTAAGTTTTACATTGACTCAATATCTTCCACACTACTCATTTGAACATATGAAAGTGATGATCACGTCTTTCATTGAATTTTGAGTGTTTTAGTTAACCTTGTTACACCTCTGGTGTTTCCGGTCAAAAGTGACTGCCATAGGAAATATCCAGACTATATTCATCCATCAGACAGAAAACATCCCCATTTACCATACTCACTAACTCGCTATTTGTAATTTGACTGCAGTTTTTTTTATGTCTAATTCAATAAATTCATGATAAACACTACTTTGAGACACTGTTCACAGCTTAAGAATGTTGAATAAAACTGCTATAAACTAATGTAATAGCAGTAAAACCACCAGTCACTTTTGACCGGGAACACTGAAGTAATGGGCGGGAGGTGAACATGACAGGAGGGTTAAAAGAATAAAAATAAATCACAGTATAATCCTCATATTGCGCAACAAACAGAATATGATATGCATAAACAATATATGATGTGCATTCATTTAACAAATTAAGTATATAAACATATAAGGTCAGTACCGAAAGTTGAGGTTGGCAGCATGGTGTATTCGGTAAAATAAATAATGATAATAAAAGACAAAAGAAAAAGAAATTCGTTCTTCAAACTTGTTGTTTTATGTCAAGAAGAGTTGTTTAGTGCTATATCAGCATTACTCATCTGGAAGGTACAAGCTAAAAGTGCAAGAAGGGCAACCATTCATTCAACAGTAACTGCTTCAAGTTTCAGAAATTTGACCTGCTCCAAGAATGGCAACCAAAATTTAGAAAACTTGATCCCTGAACCTCGAAGACTAAATTAAATTTTTTGGTTAAAGGTTTCTAGCTTTATTCAGAATATCTTTGTTTTCATCTCAACGCAAGAAACTCAAATAGTAAAAGGGCTGTAAATGATGACAGATTTTTCATTATCTGTTTCACAGAACATTTCAGTCTAAACCATTGTCCGTGTTCCACATCACTGCCAGGTCACAGACAGCATTTTACAGCTTATTGAAACTTCACAGTTCAGGTGCACAAAATTAAATCAACTGAAATGACAAAAAATACAGAATTGGCAACATTTTATGCCATTTAATTAAAAGCTATTTGTTTAACAAGGGCCTGCCATGGGGAAAGAGGCAAACGTTCCACACGAGAGCTTTTGCCACCTCAGGGTGAATGAATGTTAGCCTGGTGGATGAGTGTGGAGGGAGACTGAGTGCTAATTTCTGCCTGTTGGCAAAGCCTGACTCTTCTTTTCTCATTACCTTTATGAGATAATGAGGTGTTGGCGTGTGCATTCCAATAATGAGGTGGGCAGAGGTGTGTATGTGTAAAAACTGTTAACCCTAAGAGCTAAATTAGCCAGCGCTGTAACTGCAGTCATACTTAAGTTAATGAATCCAGCTGGAGTTCACTTTTAGCTTTGTCTGCACGATTAACCCATAAGATAAGCATGTTACTTTACACAATCAAAATGTATGCTTCTGCATGTGTTCGATGTGCATCTGCCACTCATGTCACATGCATCACATACCTCTTCATTTTATTCTATATACAGTTGAAGTCAGAATGATTAGGCCCCCTTTGATTTTTTAAAAATATTTCCCAAATGATATTTAACAGAGCAAAGGAATTTTCACAGTATGTCTGATAATATTTTTTCTTCTGTAGAAAGTCTTATTTGTTTTATTTCGGCTAGAATAAAAGCAGTTTTTAATGTTTTAAAAAACATTAAGGTCAAAATTATTGGCCCCTTTAAGCTATATATATTTTCGATAGTCTACAGAACAAACCATCGTTATACAATAACTTGCCTTATTACCCTAACCTGCCTAGTTAACCTAGTTAAGCGTTTAAATGTCACTTTAAGCTGTATAGAAGTGTCTTTAAAAATATCTAGTCAAATATTATTTACTGTCATCATGACAAAGATAAACTAAATCAGTTATTAGATATGAGTTTTTAAAACTATTATGTTCAGAAATGTGTTAAAAAAATCTTCTCTCTGTTAAACAGAAATTGGGGAAAAAATAAACAGGGGGGCTAATAATTCAGGGGGGCTAATAATTCTGACTTTAACCGTATAAAGTCTGATTAAACCACCCAGGGTTAGCCAATAGTCTAAAACTACCAATGATTGAGTCACATGTTCTGGGTGTGTCATTGAATATGAATTCTGGACAGACATTTTTTAGATCATTTCAATTATATGCAATGAAGCTATTGACCCTAATCCTTTACATTTCAATCTTTAGTGTTGTATCAGAAGAAATACAACTAAGCATGTAAAAATCATTGTATTCTCTACACTATTAGCTAGATTCCTGATCGTTCTCATATGGAAAAACTCACAAGCACTGAAAATTAGAGGTGCAGCTTAAACTTGAACATCTTCACTATACTATTCGAGGTACTACACAGTTCTGTAGGATCTGGCAACCATTCCTATTCTACACTGAAACTTCATGGGCTACTACAACATATTATATTTCAAGAGTTCACACTTAGACGATGATTGGTTATTAAGCGTGTTTGGCATGGTGTCCTGGGAGAGAGCCCTGAGCTCATAAGATCCTCGAGCCCAGGGCTCCCTCCCGTTTGCAGGGTGAGAGGGGAATTTGAGCTCAGGTAGATCATGAGAACCCCCCTGCTGATAAGGGAAAAAAAGGAGAATTAAGGATTGCTATGAGGATGTGCTGCTGATTAAAGCTCGTATATGGTGCTGAATTGGTTTAGTCAATTTATTTATGTCTCATGTCTTTGGATTGTGGGAGGAAACCAAAGAACCCTGGGGAAACCCATGCGAGCACGGGGAGAACATGGACTCCACACAGAAATGTCAACATGGCCGGGTAAAGACCCAAACCAGAGGCATTCTATCTGTGAGTTAACAGTGCTCACCACTGGGCTGTCGTGCTGCCCTTTAGAGGAAAAAATGGGGAAGGGGGGGATTCTTCAAGACGAAGATGACTAAGGTAAGACCCTTTGGTTATTTATAATAAGTTAGGAATCGTCTGATTGGTGAATCATACGTTAGCTAATGCGGGACTAGCCGTGTCAATCATAAGCACGTGATCCTCTCGAAATTAGTTTATAAATAAACTTCACATAGTATATGTGGTATAATATTGTGCTGCAACAACCACAATTGGAATACATGTTTATTAAAATAAATAAATGAATAATGAAGAACCCATTAAATACTGTGCTGTTGTTTTGTCAAAGTATATTTTTAATTCACCTTTTTCTTTTTTTCTTTGTTTTCCATACTAAATTCTGTAATTTATTACATACTCATGTAATTCCAAAGACAGCAACAATCCTGAGACGATTAAAGTCACAGTCAAACAAAGATATTTTAAAGCTCTTGGAGCTTTGAATACAGTTAAAATCCTGAAGCCACATGGAATAGTTTGACAATGGTTTGCTTCTCTTTCTGAAGTTTGAACATCTCTGGGCTATTGCTGTACATGGAGGATGAGGGAGCTTATGGGTTTCATCTAAAATATCTTAATTTGTGTTTTGAAGATAAATGTAGAACTCAGGGGGTTTAAAGTGACATAAGGGGAAGTAATTAATAAC
Organism: Danio aesculapii; assembly: GCF_903798145.1. Classification (NCBI taxonomy): domain Eukaryota; kingdom Metazoa; phylum Chordata; class Actinopteri; order Cypriniformes; family Danionidae; genus Danio; species Danio aesculapii. The sequence goes on from NC_079443.1 coordinate 33,761,360, forward strand.
AGAATTTCCTTTTTAGGGTGAACTAACTTTTCAATATCTTCCAAAAGTTTATTTAAATAACATTTTCCCCAATTCTGTTTTTTAAAATATAATTAAATTAAAATTAATAAAATATTTTTTAAAGGAATCTTATGAATTTTTATAGTTTACTCTCAAATTTAGTTGTATTCCCATCAAAATGAAAACATAAAACTATTAAACTATTGCTTTAAAAACTAGTTTTAATTTTTATAATGATTATTACTTTAAAAAGTACAGTTTTGTACAGTCAAAACAAACTTTAACAGGTTGACGAAGTTCATGTTTTCATGGCCTCAAAATGAAACAAGTTCTCAAACACTATGAACATCATGTCATATTCACTGAGTATGCATTTGGTAGCTTTTTATAACTGGATTTGTCAAATGTTTTCCACGTCACAGAAATAATGAGGCCTTGCTTTAAAAATGGAAAATTTATTTAAAGACCTGTAGAGTTAAAGCTGAGTCTGAGGGATGGATTCCCTTACAAAAATGAACCAAGGGTTTAATGTAGTGAAAGTCTAGTAACCATATTTAATTTTCTGGCATATTAATTACAATGTGCATAACCACAATTTTATTACAAGTAATATGGTTAAAGTGCCAAACCATGGTTATTTTGTGGTTAACATACAATAACTACAATAACCATCTTTTTTGTTTGTTTTACTAGTTGTAAAACTATTGTTTATTTTTATAAAGGTTAATTGCTAGTACCCACTTATTACAGTAATTGTAATACAATAAGTACATACTACATCATAAGAAATATCCGTAAATTAGCAGTTTTCCATATGCTATATGTTTTTCCTGGGTTATTCATGGTTTTGAATTGCATTATGGGACCTTGATCTTTCTTGAAAGGTTAAAAAAAAGTTACTTTTATTAACATTTTTAATATGTTAACTATTGTTTACTATTACATAATTTACTAGAAAAGTGATATATTGTCTGCGTTGGCGTGGTTTATTATGGAACAGAGACCTTGTAATATCCTGCCATAACATTTTCTGTTGTTTTACAGACTTTTTCCTCTATATATTATTTCTTATACATTACATAATTTCACACTACAAAAATGTCAATAAAAGGCACTTTGTTAAACTGTAGAGTAGATTTTTCAACATCAAGTCAACAGAGCCGAGATCAAGCTCTTATAATGCAATTCACAATCGTAAATAAACAGACAACACTTGTGAACCACAAAATAAAGAGACGATTATTAATAGATATTGTTTACAGTGTATGTACAGTGTATGCGTAATAGGGCTGTAAAATAAATGGAAGCCAACTATCGCAACATTTCTGCAACCTTATCCCAAATTCTCACCATCCTCTTCTCTTTTTTCTCACCATACGCCTTTTTCCCTTACACAAATATGCCAAACAGTTTTGCTTCAATGCAGCAATGCTTTAATATGAGAGAAAAACTTTCACTCACTCTCACCCTCGTCTGTCTCTTTCTCTCCCCGTCTGGGTGGCAGTTGGGCTTGTGTTGTGTTGAATGCCAATAGTGAAGAGCAGCATATGTGAGCCAGTCTTAATCCTGCTAATCTTCCCTCCAACTGAAAAAGAAAGAGAATAAGAAAAGAAAAAGAATGAGAAAAAAAAAACCAAGAAAACCTTTTCTCTCAAGTTTCTAAAGAAAATCAAAGTACACGCAGCAAAGTTTTTTCTCTCTTCCTGTCTCCCCTTTCTTCCAACCCAGACACCTCATATATTTGCTGCATAAAGTTGCGTTGATGACATTTTTAACAGAGACATCAGAAATTTCTGGCCACATCTCAATAATCAGTTCCCCCCTCCACCTCTTCCTCCTCTATTACAGGAGTGTAAGTTGTTGGGGTCTACACAAGTCTTTTGTCCCTACAACAGCCATTAGTAGGTAATTAAGTCTTAACATAGCCTCTGCTCCCCTGGCTACTATTACACCCTGCTCAAATGGAACGGCTTACAAGCTCCTTTACACGGCTGGACAAATTGAATGGTGCTCATCAGGCTCTGCCTATTATTCCTGCCACCCCATCTGGCTGCCAGCGGATAAAGGGGGATTTGCAGGCGATGGTGAGGGGCAAGCAGACCGCTGAGAGCCGGAGAAAGACCAGGGGCTTCGCTTGAGAAGAGCCCCCCTTTTTTTAAGGTGGCTGCTTCTTTTCAGGAAAAAAGCTGTGGGATTTGCTGCAGCCAAATGCTACAAATGTTACCACAACCTGCTCCCCTGATCCTGCAGGGGGGACAGATGAAAAGGAGGGGTGTGTGATTGTGTGTGTGTACTTGAGTGAAGGAGAGGGGTGCCAAGATGGACCCGTGAAAATGAGATGATGTCAGGATGAGATGAAAGGGAAAAAAAATATATTTACTGACTTTTATAATGTTCCTTTATTGTGATGGTCCACAACAGATGTTTCACTGAAATAACATTGCAAGAACAAACCGATTTATTTGACAAACTCTAACAGCCTACTAATACTCTAATGAAAGATAATTGACATGTAATTATGAAGTTTCTTAGTCAATAGTGTCTAAAGAGGACCTGTCAAAATAAGAAAAAGTACCTTTTACCGTTGTTGGTTTTAACCTTTTACTGCATGAACAACATATAATTCATTCAGCCATAGAGATATGGAATGACATGAAAGTTGATAATGACATGAAGTATACAGTGCATCCAGAAATTATTCATAGCGCTTCACTTTTTCCACATTTCTTTGTGTTACAGCCTTATTCCAAATGGATTAAATTCTTTTATGTCCTCAAAATTCTACACACAATACCCCATAATGACAATGTGAAAAAAATATTTTTTTGGAAATTGTTGCAAATTTATTAACAATAAAAACCTGGAAAAACATAAGTATTCACAGTCTTTGCCATGAAGCTCTAAATTAAGCTCTGATATATTCTGTTTCCACTGATCATTCTTGAGATGTTTTAGCAGCTTAATTGGAGTTCACCTGTGGTAAATTAGTTGATTGGACATGATTTGAAAAAGGCAAACACTTGTCTATATAAGATCCCAGGGTTGACAGTGCATGTCAAAGAACAGGCATGAAGACAAAGGAATTATCTGTAGACCTCCCGAGACAGGATTGTCTCAAGGCACAAGGCTGGGGAAAGCTACAGAAAAATTTCTGCTGCTCTGAAAGTTCCAATGAGCACAGTGGCCTCCATCATCCGTAAGTGGAAGATGTTTGGAAGCACCAAGACTCTTCCTAGAGCTGGCTGGCCATCTAAGCTGAGTGATCGGGGGAGAAGGGCCTTAGTCAGAGAGGTCATCAATAACTTGTTGATCACTCTGTCTGAGCTCCAGCGTTCTTCTGTAGAGAGAGGAAAACCCCACCTGGAATTTGCCAAAAGGCATCTGAAGGACTCTCAGACCATAAGAAACAAAATTCTCTGGTCTGATGAGACTAAAACTGAACTCTTTGGAGTGAATGCCAGGCATTACATTTGGAGAAAAACAGGCACCGCTCATCACCAGGCTAATACCATCCCTGCAGTGAAGCATGGTGGTGACAGCATCATGGTGTGGGTACGTTTTTTCAGCAGCAGAAACTGAAAGACTATAGTCAGGATAGAGGGAAAGATGAGTGCAGCAATGTTCAGAGACATCCTGCTTCAGAGTGTTCTTGACCCCAGACTGGGGCGACGTGTAATCTTCCAGCAGGAAAATTACCCAAAGCACACGGACCAAAATATCAATGAAGTGGCTTCACAACAACTCTGTGAATGTCCTTGAGTGGCCCAGCCAGAGCCCAGACCTAAATCCTATTGAACATCTCTGGAGAGATCTGCAAAATGGCTGCACACAGTCGCTTCCCATCCAACCTGATAGAGCTTGAGAGGTACTGCAAAGAGGAATTGGCCAAAATTCCCAAAGACAGGTGTGCCAAGCTTGTGACATCATATTCAAAAGGACTTAAGGCTGTAAGGCTGCCAAAGTTGCATCAACAAAGTATTGAGCAAAGGCTCTGAATATTTATGTGATTTTTCATGGTTCTTGTTTTTAATAAATTTGCAGCAATTTCAAAAAATCTTTTCACATTGTCATTATGGGGTATTGTGTGTACAATTTTGAGGAAATAAATGAATTTAATACATTTTGGAATAAGGCTGTAACATAAACATTTTTTGAAAAAGTGAAGCGCTATGAATACTTTCCGGATGCACTGTATTATGACAAAACGTTAGGATTGTGTCCCTTCAACCACTATAGCATAGATTGTATTGTAATTTAGGAGTTTTGTCGAGGCACTGACACTAAAACCATGCCATGCAGTAAAAAAAAAAAAAAAAAAAAAAAAAAAAAAAAAAATAGTTTTTTTTTCATATACTATGAAAATGCAGTTTTAAAAAAAAATCTATGAATTTTTCACAGTGATGTATATAAAACAAAATATAAAAATTAAAAAAATATGTTTTCCAAAAGGCATAGTGAAAACGCAAAAGGACATTTTTGGGTCAAAAAACTAATTAGTTTCAGAGACCTCTGTGTACACACCAATATGCAATTATCATTCTTTTTTATCCCCACAATTTGCTAGAACATTCTTTGGTTGGAAGAAGGGTTTATGTTTCATAAAGGACCTCTATGTTGAAGAACAATTTGCATCATTCAGTCAGTTTAATCTACCCAATTCACATTTTTTCGTTACAAGTAAGCCATTATGTGAAATCTAAAATTTGTCATTTAAAATTTATTCCTGATAAACATGTTTTTCAATGTCTTCCAGAACCCTCCTCAGTCCACTCATCTCATTTCAAATTTTGTTGGGTTGATTGAAACCTTTGTCTCAACTTCTAATGAGGAATTTAAACTGGCTTGGGAGGATGAACTTGGAACTGAGATATAAGAGGAACTATGGGATAAGTGCCTGACTACAGTACAGTCCTGTTCGGTAAACAGTAGGCACCAGTTAATACAAAGTCATTCATCGCCTGCACTATACCAAAACCAAATTACACAAATGTTTCCTTCTATTTTGCTTATTTGAGACAAGTGTAAATTTACAAAGAACACCACAGCTCATGCAATTTTTTTGCCCCTCTTTGTTCAATTTTTGGACAAATGTTTTTGATTTATACTTCAAGGCCTATAACATTTCCCTCCAACCGGACACAGAGCTTGCTACTTTTGGTGTTTCAGAACGCTCCCTCATCCCAAAACATCTCCAACAAGCCATGACTCTAGGTGTGACTGTGGCCAAAAGGTTAATATAAAAAAATGGAAATCTCCTTTACCTTCTTCTTTTCGAATCTGGTTAATGGATATGGTCTCCATCATTCTTTTGGACAGGCTCCGATTCAGACCTGAAACAAGCTCAATCCAAATCCAGCATCCCTCATGAAAGCTGACTAGTACCTTATAGGACTTTTTGATGTCTACATAGTCTGTAACACTACATTAATATTTTTGAATCTCCAATAGCTGAACTCACATGTATGGCAATTCATATTATATTTACCTGCAAAGAGTGTATATTCTGAGACAATGTGGTTTGTTTGTTCCGTCGTACTTAAACCTTAAAATAAAAAAAATTAATTGTCTGGCATCATATATTTAATTTTACAGCAGTACAGTAAAATTAAACTTATTCAAACAAAATTATTGCTTTTTGGAAAAAAAAAACTATGAATTGGCATAAACTTTAAGGTGAATATCAGTACAATTACACACAGAGAAACCCTTGCTTAACAAGGGCCCTGATCTTCCAAGCATTTACATCAGATTTATTTCAATTCTTTATTCCTTACTACCACATTAAATGTTTTATACTACACTTTCTGCTTATTAGTGTAGTTCGGTTAATTGCATTGTTTTAGTGACGCGTTACACTGACAGTTTTAGTTTCTTTATGGCCCTGTGGACCATCCATGCATTAGTTATAAACTAAGTTTTAGCTCTAATTCATGGCTATAGTTTAACCAGTGTGATGCTATGGTGGTTTTCAGATTTTGGTATTAAAGCATATTACTTGAATAAATATTTGGTTATATGTTGTAAAATATTCAAGCACCAATATGCCATTCCATAATATGTGAAATTACCACATTTATGAAGTAAATGTCTGGCAGTGAAAGCTGGCATTTTTATTCATCCGAACATTTTTATAAAGCCTATCCAACTCAGTCTGAAAACTTCTCAGACAAAACCACGAGATGAAAATGAGAAAGGGTCAGATAAGAGATAATAATATAGAGATGCATACGAAAAGCAGAATGACACAGAGATCTTGCTCCCAAATGTCAGTTGAAAGAGAGCATTCCTGTGCTATTGCTCCCTAGTGCTCGAGTCAAACACACACAAGCTTTACCCTCATGATGTCTAACGAGGGGGCAGGCAACTTTATTATGAGCTTCCCCTCCCACAGGCAGCCTGAAGCAGTAACAGGTTGGGGTTTTGTTTTCAAAGAAGGAGAGTTGTTGTGGGTGAGAGCTGCCCTCTGTGTCACCCTTCTGTTCCCCAAGTGCCTGTGCGCAGATCTATTGTTTCTGGACAGATTCTTTTGGAGGAATACATTTCTCCATCCCTCCTGGGATCCCAAACTTTCACAGCAACCAGAGGTTGAGGCGTTCTTCATTACCAAAACCTGAAAAACTTCAAAGAATTGCTGGCACTTCCTGCAGATTTTCTGTCAGTCTGAAAACTTTTCAGAGAAAACTAATAGATTTTCTGCTGGAGATGGAAGAAAGAAAGAACTACTCCTTTTTATGATAAGTCTCTTTGGTTCAAATCGAATGATGGACAGATCGAATGATGGACAGAATGATGGACAGATTAAATGATAGACAGATTGAATGATGGACTAATTTGTCAATATGATGAACCATGATAATCATCCTCTTTTTGATGTAGTCCAAACATGTGCAAGCTCCTTTAGTGCAAGATTAATTCCACCCCAGTGTTACAGAGAAAGATACAGGAAGTCATTTTTACCAACAGTGATCAGATTACATAACTAAACTCATACTAGATGAGTTATGCCGAATTGTAATAGTTATTAGTTAATAGTTCTACTTGTTGTTTGAAACTAAGATGTGCAGTATATATGTAATTTTATTATTATTATTATTGTTATATATATATATAAAATGTAACTTATTTTATCTACTTTTAGTATGGAGAGCTCTGCTGTGATGTGAATTTCCCTTTAGGATAAATAAAGTCAAAGCAAGTTCACAAATGACTCGAGCAATTCTTCGGTTCAGTTCTAAGCTGAAAAAAAGGGTGTATAAAAGGAAATATATATATTTTTATATATATACAGATATATAAAATACAAATGACAGTGCAAAATACAACAACATACTCCCAAAAAAACAGGACAGGACGTAATGAAAAAAACATTCATTACAATAAAGCATCTGCAGGATTCCTGAAATCTTCCAGTTCTGCTAAAACACAATTTCACTCGTCCAAGTTCGATGATCATAACAGTGTTTTGATGAGAGAGTGCAACTATGTGTACGGTTACAGAGGAGAAGGAATGCCATTGGGTTCTCTCTCCTCCTTGGCAGCGCCACTCTTTCAATTCTTTTGCCATTACGTTGTCATCAAGCCATTTGGCTGCTCTGGCCTCATAAGTGCGGCACAAGAAAAGAGCTAGTTGATTCAATTAAAGCCACACCAATTCAACTCCACTGAGAGCCAGCCAAGAAGGTTCTTTCAGAGGCCAAAGCGGGAAAGGTGGAGGAAAGCCTTTCATTAAATCTGTCTCGAATTTGAGCGTGCATATTAATGTCATCTAGGTAGTCATGCGTTTAGTAGTGGCCAGGACGATTCAGCAAATCAACACTGTTTATTCGTGTGCTAAATCTGTTTATGCGTGTGATAGTCGCGGTCTGTCTGTGCATGTGTTTGTCGCTGGGGCCAGCGGTGGCCGTTTGTCACCCTGAATAGGCTCAGGGTGGTTCACATCATTGGGGCATTGAAGGTGTCTCCTCCCCTGTTGTAAAACAAGGGTGTGTGTCACACAGGCACACAGGAGGCATTGTGTTCATTGCAGGGGCTGCGTACCACCCAGAGTGTTCCCTAAACCTAACCCCCCTCCAACACCTCCCCACGACCCTGTCCAGCCCACGGCCACAACCCTGTCCTGACCACTAACAGTGCAGGAGAGCGGGACGGACCATGAAGGTATAAGTCAGAGCTGGACATTGGGGCTCTGTCAGACATGTATATGTAAAAAGAGCGTGGGATGAGATTGAGACCTGGAAGAGGCGAGGGGGCGTCTCTGTGAGTTTCCCCTAACAAGATAGGTCAATGGGATGATTGATGGCTGCAGAAGTGGGAACAAAACAAGGGGAGGTGATAAAAATCAGAAAAGAGGGCAAAGAATGGAGAGGGAACGAGGGTCTTGTATCCGAGTTAGGGACGTCTGTGCGAGTGTGAGGGTGTGTGGGAATATTTACTGCCCCGCAAAAGTGGGCGACTCCGACTTGTTGCTAATTAGCGGGGAGGCATCTGAGCTCTGTGGACCAAGAGTGTGTGTGTGTGTGTGTGTGTGTGTGTGTGTGTGTGTGCGTAAATGCTAAGCGTCCAGGGGCAAAGGGAATACGACAGGATACTAAGACCAAAGAATGGCCTGCGCTGACCACCTAAGATGACCCCCCTCAAACACTCACACATACATACCTAAAGTTAAACACCCCTCACTATATTCCTCCGCCCACTACAAATTGATGCAAATGAGCAGTGCTTTACTTTAAAAGGCAAATAATTTATGGCTAACTGTCAGTTTCCTGAGTTAGAATCACACACATACGCACACACACACACGCAAACAGCAGGGCTCTTAAACTGAAGAGTTCAGGCTTGTGTTTTTAAGAGGGGTCCCTTGTCATGTGAAGTACTTTGAAGAGGATCTGCAAACTTTGGCAAGCAGAGACCCAGGCAAGCAACACAACCATAGGTACAGTATGGACGACAACACAAGCTGTCAGTGTTTGTCCTTTAGAAATGACTGGCTTTTCATGCTTGGTGTAGTCAGTCTCTAAGTAAGTCACAATGTCTCTGGGAAAAAAACATGATCGATTATTCAGTGGCAACGTCTTTATGTGGTGTCGAAAAGATTCTGTAATCTGACTACACTGTCAAAATAAAGGCCTTCTTGTTGACACTTCATTATGATGGTCTTTAGACAATTGGTCAGGTGTGATTGACTGCTAGTTGACATGTAGTTGCAAGGTTACTTAGGAGGTTTTTACACAACAACGTTAAGACCAAAGAATTTTTACGCACTTTAGCCATTCATTTATACGGCGATGGCATTCTGGCTGGCTGAAAACTACAAAAACACCATTTTGTGAAAACACTGGCATCATTGCACATGCATATTTTGTATTCAGGTCTATAGACATACATAATACAACCAAAACAACAATAGCGGGCTACAAAACCTTAGGTGTTCAGACATGTAGCATTTGTGGCGTCGCTACAAACTGGTCTGTATAACAGACAATTTTTGGTAATTTTAATGGATCATTTAAAAAAAATTGTATCTACTGTCCAAGAAACTTTTCAAAAATTAAAAAGTTAAAAAAACTGCTTTTTAGTACATTGCAGCTGCGGTCACACTGCACTTTTCTCCCCATAGATTTCCATTCATACGCACGCAAAGGCATCAGACCGGAAACGCAAGCTCGTGCGACAAGTTTCGCAGTTCCCTGCATTGCAAAGTTCAAGGTTGGTGAACTCTGACCTGCGAAGTCGCATCACTTGACTGCGTGAGACCAATCGAGGATCAAAACATGACCTCTCTGTACAGAAATGTAAAATATGGACCAATCGCTCGCTTTCTTCGAACATCTAATCATCTTGTTTAATCTCGCCCCTTTTAGCAGTGCCGAACAACAGAATTTCGGATACTCAAACTCTAGTGTGACCACAGCATTAAAATATTGGTAAACCATCAGTTTACTTTTTATAGGCCCCTAACAGATATTGTATTGACCATAAGTACTCTAAAAATGCTTCATTTCAACCAAAATTTTGGTAAAATACGGAAAAATCCAAATGTTGATTCATGAATTAAATAAACAAAAAAATTTATCTTGTAATGACTACGTTTACACGGACATCACTGATTAAATTATTTGCCCTAATCTGAATCAGACAATAATATGATTAACATATTGAAGCACATTATTCGATTAATGTCATTGCGTTACCACACCATCCACATTTCCTTCGGAGTTTCATGTAATTTCGGGTATATTCTTTTTAATTTGACAACTTTAACTTCAGTTTGGCACTTTCACTTTAATTCAGGAACATTTCATGCATGCCCCCAAGTGACAAATAAGATATTGGATGAGAGTATGAACTGCTTGAAGAGTGTAGTTTTAATGGAATTTAAATCGCTGTATAGGAAAAAAAACCTCCACATTTCACAATGCAGGTGTCTGTGTTCCTTTACTGACTCAGTAGGTGCAGAAAATAGTGTCAAACAGCCGTGTGTATATGGAATATCCTGACACAAAATGCGTCGAAAATCCTATATGACAGCAATAGTTTGATTTTGGTGTTTACATGTCTGTACTGCACTTCAATAATGCGACTAAAATCGGCATACTCCACATGTCTTAATTCCATTTCTGTTAAGTTCAATTATGACTTCAGTCAGATTAAATTAATCAAAACTTGCTGTTTACATGGTAGACTCTTAATCAGAGTATTGCTTTAATCCTATTAAAATCTGATCATTGGTGTCCACGTAAACATACTCAATGTATCCACATGTTCACCAAGGTTGGATTAACTAACTAACATTATGTAGCATAAAAGAAACATCAATATGAAATCAATATGTTCTTAAACTAAATTAAGCAAATGACATGACATCAAATATCCCTAATCACCTTGAACTGGCCTTGCTTTCTTCTTTCCATCTCTCCAATTGTGCTTATTTTCTTCCAGTTTCCTTCAAAAAGACATTGGCTCACTCAAATTGGACATCAATCTCCATGAGCTGATCTACTTCATTTGTAAAACCTCATAACAAACAAAATGACACCATTAATCGAGCGGTGATTAAAACATCAGCCCCTTCAAATCTTTAATGAGAGAGTCATGAAATCTTACCACAGTGTCCATGAGTGAGATGTTTTATCCCAGAAGGAGTGCGCCTGTAATACAGAAAGTATACACGGTTACTTTCCATAATTTTTGATCTAACATAATGCTGAGAGAAGTATAATTTAAGGCGTACCAGGGTGTTTTGTAGCAACTTTTCTATTATTCTCTTCTCTCACCAACCCATCTGTTCTTCTTGGCACATTCAATTATGTTTCACCTTGGAAAAGAGCAAGAGAAAAAGGATCAGGCTCTAGTGAATTGCACCAATTTACAACAAACAAAACCCCCCATTGCTGAAGCCTGCACATTATACCACTGTGAGGAACAGAACTATAGAAGAATGATGAGAACTACAACCAAAAATGTGATTATTGTGTTAAAGTTAGTCAAAAAAAAAATGTTTTTAATCCAAACATCTCCTGCTTTTCCCTATATTACAGATTTGAGCCTGTTTCCCATGCAAACCCACTGAACACTTTCTGAAGTGTCTAACAGCATGAGATGCATGCATATTTACAAGCTCTAATAACTTTTTACACAAGAGCCAATTTTCTTCACAGGGTGTTAAAGTCAACCCTAATCCAGTAGATACACACCATCCCAACAAATGTTTCTCGTTAGACACTCCCCACAACACACACGTAAGGTCTGTGCATAAAACAGTTTTCTATCATGTATTGGAATGGGTTTACAGAGCCGGCACCTCACATACTGTCATCAGCGAGTTAACACCCAACTCTCAGCGGTCACGCTTGCCAGGTTGAGTGTTTAACTGACAGGTGGGAATGAGGGAATTGTATATATATGTGTGTGTGTTTAGCAAGCAATCTGTAATGAGGGGGCAGTGTGTGTTTAGGCCTGTAATGAGGTGTGAGAGAGAAGCGAAGACCTTAATAGGCAGCAATTACTGAGTGTGTTGTAGCTGAGCGAGTCTATTTGTGTTGCTGTGTATTTGTATGTGTTTGCGTGCCTGTGTTGCAAAGGTTACTTTGACACCTACTCTCTAGCAAACCTACTCTTCCAGCAGAGAACATTTGATTGACAGCACATCAAAGGCACAGCTGCAATTTCAAAACAAACCATTGTGTGTATTTTGGGTGCACAAGATTTTTTTTAAACATTAATGTCCATTTTTGTTTCTAAATTTGTAACTTTTATTACTTTCCCAATATTTATATTTAGTAAAGCGTAATATATTTTACTCTAATAAATTATAATTAATTAATTTGATAATAAGGGTGGTGTGGTGTTGCAGTGGGTAGCACTGTCGTCTCACAGCAAGGAGGTTGCTGATTCGAGCCTCGGCTGAATCAGTGTAGTTAACTGTTAGTGTGTAGTTAATAACTGGGGAGTTTCTCCCCGTGTTGACATGGGTTTCCACTGGGTGGGTTTCCTCTGGGTACTCCGGTTTCCCCCACAAGTCCAATGACATGTGCTATAGGTGAATTGGGTTAGCTAAATTGTCTATAGTGTCAAGTCGGCTTTATTTTCATTTCAACAATATGCAGTGCAGTACACAGTGAAACAAAACAATGTTCCTCCATGACCAAGTTGCTACATCATATATAAATTAACAACACAGGACCATGCACTACTATGAAAAATGTTGTAGAATAAAATAAAATAAGATAAACTAAAATAAAAATAAGAGTGCAAAGTGCAGTTGGTGCAACATTTAGTGGAAAGACAAGACAGGACAAAAAAACAGTAATGCAGACCAGTACACTACGGATGTTGTGCAACTATTAGATTAGATATAAATACTGTACATGTGCATGTGTGTGAATGGAAGTGTATGGGTGTTTCCCAGTGATGGGTTGCAGCTGGAAGGGCATCCGCTGCATAAAACATAAGCTGGATAAGTTGGCGGTTCGTTCCCCTGATTAATAAAGGAAATAAGTCGAAAAGAAAAGGAATGAATGAATGTTACGAGTTGCTTCCAAACTCATCTACAACTAGCCCAAATGTTGATCACACAACAAAAGTTATAACTAGAATGCTATAAGAAAATAGAAAACAATCATTTATTGTTTACCTGGTCTTTTGTCTATGATTAGCTCAGCTCACCCCTTCTGACAGTTCTTTAAAATTGAGTGGTTCATCTCACATGACAGTCCCATATAAGCTCAACTAAAGCACACAGTCAGAGCTAAAATGAACGATAATTAGTTCACCTAAGCCGAAGAGAAAATGAATGAATGAATTTGATTAAGAATTTGCACAAGTTAAAAATAAAATTTGTGATTTATGCTCCTTTGCATTTTTTATACAGCAAGCTATAAAGGATTTTTAAATGATTTAAATGATATTAAATGACTCTAAACCCGTTTAAAATGAAAGGATGAGATAAATAAGTCATTTTAATGTGCATTCATTCATTTTCTTTTCGGCTTAGTCCCTTTATTGATCCGCGGTCTCCACAGCGGAATGAACCGCCAACTTATCCAGCAGATTTTACACAGCGGATGCCCTTACAGCTACAAGCGATCTCTGGGAAACATCGACTACGGACAGTTTAGCCTACCCAATTTACCTATACTGCATGACTTTGGACAGTGGGGGAAAGCGAAGAACCCGGAGGAAACCCGCGCGCACGCAGGGAGAACATGCAAATTCCACACAGAAACGCCAACTGACCCAGCAAAGGCTCGAACCAGCGACATTCTTGCTGTGATGTGACATCAGTATCTACTGCACTACTGTGAGTCAGGAGACATTTATTTAACCTGAGTAATTATAAGTCATTTATGCAAATGATTTAATCAAACTTTCAATGAAGAGTTTATAATCAAAATAAAAACATGTCAAAGTGCTCAAAAAATAAATACAATTAATAATAAAAAAACAATAAATTACATATATTTTGAAAATAAAAATACTTGTATACTTATATATACTTACATATATAAATAAAAGCACACTAACAATCACACAGATATATTTTGGAAATGTTCGAAGTTTGGCAAAGGGTAAAGATTGAGATAATGAAAATTATGCAGTTAGATCTACCTTTTACTCCAGTTTTTCTTGCTTGATGGGATACCCCAGGATGTATATAATAAAAACCAGAGATATGCAAGAAAGACTATAACAATAAATTGGATGAGACCAGACCCTCCTACAATATCACAGTGGATAGAAAAAGTTAAATATACTCAATATACAGAATGGAACGCATGACTGCTCAACTTCAATTGAAATTGGATATTTTTAAACAGAGATGGGCACCTGTCACTATGTATCTGAACATGGCAACAGGACATAGTATTGCCAGCTGTATCCTTTGAAATTTGAAAATGTTGTATGTGTATTTTTGTAATTTGTTTTTATTTACTGATAGTGTTACTTGTTGTTATTATTATTTAATTTTTAATAAAAAAAATATTTTAATAACTGCTGCTGTCATTGACTGTTTAGTTCTGTAAAATTATTTAAAAATTATAATTATAATTAATATAATAAATAAAATAAAAAAAAAAACTAACAGATTTTGTTGTTAAAAGCATAAATATGCTAAGACTTAATGCATTAATTTGGCATCTCAAGCAAACGCATAACAATATTAAAAAGAAATTGTTTTTCCACTTATTTATTTTATCTGAATCTAACAATCACTGACACTGAGATTAAATTGTGAAAGGGTTAATCAAAAAGAAACCCTGTTAAAATGAACACTGTGTGTACAATATGTGGACAAGGTTTATGAAAAAATAAAACAGATTCTCAAAAATAAATGTAAAGTAAAACTGAAGCAACAGATAGTTAGATAATGCTTGATTATGGAAATGCATGTGATGTGGCCATTCATGCACAGGCTACAAAGAAACACAGTTTTAGACAGTTTTAAACCCAGCTCATATGTTTTCCTGATTGCCTTTCCTCTCTCTTTCCACTTTTTTTTTTTTTTAATTAAAAAGACAAAACCCACATTTAAAAAAAAATAACATGAAGAAAACCTACTCTCTGCGATGCTCTTTGACTTTTGGATGACCGGGTGACGACCCCCCCGGGACAGGCTGGTTTTGGGATAGTCCTCAGGATGACCTCATCAATTAGGATGAAGATGAGTTCAACAGCAGTCGGTCGCCCCATCGCCATCTTCCTCCCTCTCCTGCTCACTCTGTACATCTTTTGTGTTCGTTAGTTTTCATCTCTCTGTGTGCATTCCTTCATTAGACACATGATCTCTCATGATCTTTTACATAGTCTCACCCCGTCACCTCAGCTGAACTTCATATGCCCTTTACTACAGTACTTCCTGCTTTGCATTACATCTGTCATTTTTCAAAACTGGTTGATGTCGGAGTGATACATTAGAGACAGGGTTCAAAAGTCCAAGCTGGAAATATCTGGAAAAAAAAGCAGATAAATAAACCAATATTAAAGAATGGTAACAAAATGAAGAAACATTAAGACAAGGCATTATGTTGAGGTCACAAATCAAATAAATACAATTGTAATGTCATCAAATGCCAAAACGTTGACTGAACTATTAGATTTCGTGATGCCATATTCAATTTCTGAATATTTTTTCCATGTTTAGACTTTTGTCTTTAACAACACTAACTGAATTCTGGTTTGTATTGTCAATGCCGTGTGTTTTGTGTGTGAGAGAGAGAGTGAGAGAATTGAAGATGAAAGTGATTGACTCCAGAATGTATTGGGAGTTTTGAATTGTTCAGCTTTTTTCCCACAAGGTTATCTTTTGATCATTCAAAAATCATGCTGGAGAATTCAAAAATCATGCTGGATCATATATATATATATATATAATAGAATGTGGTGACCCCTGATATAGAGATATAGAGATATAGAGATATAGATATATATATATATATATATATATATATCAGGGGTCACCACAGCGGAATGAACCGCCAACTTATGTTTTACGCAGCGTATGCCCTTACGACTGCAACCCATCACTGGGAAACACCCATACACTCATTTACACACAAACACTACGCACAATTTAGCTTACTCAATTCACCTATAGCTACCCAGTGTGCCATCTCTATAATATAATACATAGAAAAGTATATGGTGTGTAAAATAAATCATGTTTTTTATGGTAAATAAGTTGTTTTAAGCTGTTGACTTGAAAACTCCAAAAATCCAAACAAATTCAGGGCACATGCATTTCTTTCTGAATATTTGGAGTCAAACGTTTTTGACGGTTCTGTGGTTCTCGTCTATGACCTCTGATCTATAGTTCTTATTTTCTATTGGATTCAAGTCAGGTGATTGGCTGGGCCATTCCATCAGCTTTATCATCGTTTCTAAAACCGTAGTTTGAGTATCCTTTGCTGTGTTTAAGATCATTGTCTTGCTGAAATGTCCACCCTTTCACCTTTATCATCTGGTAATGTAGGTGTTGGGACTAAAGCAGCTCGCTAATATTGTTTTACAGTGACATCTGGCCTTTATAACTACTGAGAGATTTCAGTGCCAGTCCCCTCGCCTTTTTACACTTTCTTTTTGTCAATAATTTTTGTGTGTCTCATTTCATTTTATTACAAATAACTTAAAGCCCCTAATATGCATTATAAAAGGTCATTTTGGTTTTGGGTGTCTCCAACAACAGGCTGATATGCATGCAAGGTCAAAAAAAAAAACACTTTCATTGTCATATAATATGCATTTATTTTTTACCTAATTATCCCAACAACCCCCACATGATTCGTTAAGCGATTCATTTGTTTCCAAACTCCTCCTTTGTGTGAGGCTAATCTGCACTGATTGGTCCGATGACCCAGTCTGTTGTGATTGGTTGGCTGGGTTCAGCGTGAGATTAAGAGAAACATTAAGCACGTTTATGAAGTAGAAGGAGTTCAGAATATATGAGTGAGCCCAATGCAGGAATGCAAATCCAGTTAAGCATCAGCATATTGCTCTATTCTTAACCTCAACCACAAGTAATAAATGACACACATTCAATATTAATCCACACAGTGGCAAAAGTTCAACTATTTTGAAAATGGACCGTACCACGCGTGTGAGGAACAGATGATGGAGGCCATAGCAACGACAAAAAGCAGGAGATCCCAAGCACAAAAATGCATTTAAATCAGTAAAGCAAGAAGCACACATCGCGTTTTCAACATGGTTTTGGATGCGATATGTGAAAAGCACAAAGATTTAACCTGAGATTTAACTTAATACATCATTTGCAAACTACAGATAATGACGTCTAGCCATGTCTCAGTGACCGTAATCTTCACGTCATCCATCTCATGATTCTTCGCACTCCGCTAGTATCTGAAGAGAAAAGTGCGTTCATGTTTTACTGGATCCGGCACAGCATATTTGGCGATGTCTCGTATCGACGTTGATGCGTGCAGGCCAAAGATCCGAACAAATGACGAATCATTCATTTGACTAAGTCGACTAAATAGAATCAATATTTTTAAACACAGTGCACTTTCAGATTTAAACCTCAGCTGGATGTTTCCATTCACTTAGAGCTGTGTTACAGACTACATAGATGGTAATTCTGTGTTTTCTGTGAGGACTTTGGTTTTTACCGACATCTGGTTGGTAACAGACCAGAGTCGCAAAGTCACAAACACAAAAATCAACAGTGCACCTTTAGAAATATTTTTTCTGAGAAAAATGGTTCGATAATTACTTTCTCATTGCATTATATTACTCCTATTAAATTATGTAATATTACATTATGACAATTAAATATAATTCAAAATAAATATAATATAATATAATATAATATAATATTTGCAGGTGCTGAATATGAAATGAAACCCAGTGCCTGCATAGTTCAGTGACACAGTAAAATAAGACATCTCAGCATGTTTGAGTGAGCGTATGCAGGACGACATAGAAGAAAAAGAAGAGAGAAAAGTGAAAGAAAGAGAACGCTGCTCTGATCTCTGATGAATATGTAAATCCTGATAGCGGGCCGCTCTCCGGGGGACCCCTTTTACCCCTGCTTTCCCACCCCACACAAGAGATGAGGGACCAGGGCCACACTGAAGCTTAGCGGGGCCCAGATCTTCACTCCCGGATGATAATCCCACTGTCCAAAAGCACGGATAACGAGAAGAGGACCATAATCCTATTGTCCTTCTGTGTCACATATGTCGCTTAACACACTGTCTCTCCATTGCAAGACTTCATCCAGAGCGCCAACAGATTGGCCCCCTCCAAAAAGTGCTTGTTCTTCTTACTGTCCCTACCTCTTCCTCCACGCATTTTACATACACACAATAATGTTCCTCTACACTCAAATGAAACATTAAAATCTACTTTGACAAATATATACACAACTACTAATTTTGACTGAAAAATCCACAGTTCCAAATCAAAAATGAAAAACCTCTATCAGATAAAATATACAATTAACAATAATTACTAATAATAATTAATACTGTCCAACATATATCAAACATCTTTCCCATGCCTTTTAAGAGAGATAATATGTTAGCAAATTTGGTCCAGGGTCTTGGACAGGCTATCAGAGACTTTTGGAGATCTACATTAACCACATCTAAACACCAAAAGCAATTTATACTAATTGCTTTAACTACAGCAAATGAAGTAATGTTACTTAAAGACACAGCATATCCTTTTTGTCACTAGAGGGAGCTTATTCACAACAAACACTAGCTAAGTTTCCTTCCACCTATTTTTATGCGCATTTTGGATATACAATTTCCGTTTTTGCTGTTGATATTTGGCGGCAGTTAATGAGGAAGTGACGATTTTGTTTCCTTTGACTCATTGGATGGAAACGCTGCTTTATTCGTACATCTTTAATGCCAGGGGTCACCAAACTTGTTCCTGGAGGGCCGGTGTCCAGCAGATTTTAGCTCCAACCCTAATTAAACACACCTTAACAAGCTAATCAAGGTCTGACTAGGTATACTTGAAACATCCAGGCAGGTGTCTTGAGGCAAGTTGGAACTAAATCCTGCAGGGACACCGGCCCTCCAGGTCCGAGATTGGTGACCCCTGTTTTATCTGATAATCCAGTTTTACGCATAAAGTTAATTAGCATTTTTTGATGGAAACATCACTACTGGCATAGTTTAATTACATTATGATTCAATGGTTCCATGAGTGTGGAATGTTGAGAGTTGTCATCTTCACTGTATCCTACGGTAGTCCTGAAATCATGTTTATGGATTAGCTAAAGTATTCAAAACCTATTATTATGTAGGAGTATGAAACAGAGTAAAGCCGCGGTCACAGTGCACATTTCTCCCCATAGACTTCCATTCATACAAACGTGAATGCGTCAGACTGGAAACGCAAGCTCATGCAACAAGTTTCGCAGTTGAGTTGCAAAGTTCAAGCTTGGAGAACTCTGACTTAGGAAATCGCATCACGTGACACCAATCGGAGATGAAAACATGACCTCTCTGTACAGATATTTAAAATACCAATCGCTGGCTTTTTTTAATGTCTAATCGCCTTGTTTAATCCCGCCCCTTTTCGCAGTGACATAGGACAGAACTTCGTAAGCTCAATGTCTAGTGTGACTTCAGCATAAAGCAGAGTAAAGCTGACTAAAGCTAAAACACGCAAAGCTGAAACGAGACCACTGAAGCAATTGCTGATGAGAGAGGAGGCTCAAAAGCAGCAAAGCCTTTATTATGTCACAGTCAACCACTTCCAATTCTTCCAGTTGTGATCACATGGGGAGGCAGCAGCACGGCTTTATCAAACTAAATACATTTTAAGGTTCTGTTTAATGCTGCTCTGTGCAGTCTAATAAAACGCACAACACATTAATGTGTCTTTGGGGTTTCCCTGTTTTGTATAAAACCAAACTATAAATCAAGAGTGTATGACATCATCAGCATGGCAACACAGGACAGGGTCCACGTCACAAAATAAAAGTTTTTTTTGAATTTGAACATTCTTTAAAACATTTGGGATGCTATGAATGGAAAAACCCAATCATTGGGTTAAAAAAAAGTGTTATTTAAAAGATTTATGCCCTTTTATGCTCCTTATTCCAAGATATAAAATAAGTCTCTGTTGCAAGAACCTAGCATTTGAATGCAGCTAACGAAATATGTACAAAGTTGTTAAGTTGAAGTGTAAAGTTATCAGAAATAAAGCAATAAGAGTTTAATTCTTGCATATTCCTATAGGGGAATGTCATTTAAATCCAACATGTGCATTTTGTATTACACCAATATTTAAATAATGTAAATAAAATATATAGTTTCTGAATCTGCACCCAATAACTATGGAGATAGAGAGTTTTGGTCAATGACTACTTCACTTAGTTAAATGCATATAATGTGCATATTGCAACATGATAGTTACAGTCAAGTCATACTAATTTCTATAGTGCCTTACATAATAAAGATTCCTAAAACAGCTTTATATGGTCAACAAGAAGGGGGGAATGTGAATAATTGTAAAAGTCAAAGTCATCGAAGATAAACAAGAGCGCTAAGGTAATTGCGTCATCAGCATGGCAACACAGGACATGGTCCAGGACCCAAAATAATGTAGCTATTTCAAATTTGAACATTCTAAGTCTCTGATGTCTCTACTAGAGGGTGTATGGGTGGTTTCAGCTCAAAATACCCCACAGATAACTTTTTGTAACTCTTTGAAACTGCCCCTTTTAGAGTTTGATCCAAATTGTGCCATGTAGTTGACTGTTGCTTTAAATTCAAATGAGATCAAAAGAAGGTGGAGCTACAAACGCCTGAGTCTGCAAAGCAGCGGATTCAAAACAGGACTAACATTATCTTTGTGAAAAACAGAAAATATCAAAAGAAGTGGATCAGAAGAATGCTCCTTTGTCCAATATATAAAATAAGTCTCTGATGCATGATGTAGGAACCTAGCATTCGAATGCAGCTATCGAAATATGTACAAAATTGTTAAGATGAAGTGTAATGTTCAACAAACATTAAAAAACTTGACTAACATTATTTATTGACTAAAAACTCAAAAGAAGTGGATCAGAATAAGGTAGGCTGGAGACTGTGTTCATATGTGCATCCTAAACTCAACGTTTATAATGCCTCTTAGCCTCTTGGCCTCTTAGCCTCTTGTCATAATCTTTGTCAGATATAGTGAAAACTATAATGACAGACGGCTGCTTTTTACTCAGGCCTGTTTATGCGAAGGAGGGAGAGATTGTCACTAATGGGTGGGACCTTCCCCTTCCAATAAATCAAAGTGTTTCTGCAGACTCCTTTTCTATGTGTGATTATAAAAAATAGAATTAATTTGTATTATTAGAGGCTGGTTATATTTACACAATATTTAATAAGTTATTTTTGAATAATAGTTTCTCTTTAAATTAATAGAATATATATTTATCCAGTGGTTGGGTTTATCCATATTGGTCTCTGCATATTTGTCCCAGGTTTATGCATATTGTAGCCAAGCTTAGTCTGAAACAATCAAGTTTGTTTGTGTATTACTGTCCTATCCACATATCTGTACTTATTATGTGTTCTATTTATACCAAAAAAAAAAACCACAACAAAGCATCATCTTCACAAACTCTACAGGCTGAGTTTGTATCAATGTCGCATCTCCATATTGCTGTGTGGGTGGCATGTGGTGGGGTGTGTGTGAGAATATTTACTTGAGGTCTGTGTGTGTGTGTACGTACGTCCCAGGTTAAGATGCACCCCTCGTCTCGCCCGCCTCCCTCAGGGCCACAGTGCTTTGTGTCAGAGAGGACCTGTTGGTGTCCGCCTTTGTCATTGAGTGTGCATGTCCATGGGCATATGGTTGATCCACCTCCAATAGGTTCATGTAGGCAGAAAACAGCCATTCATGCATCTATTCAGAGGAGCTGCTAGAGACACAGATTACTATGTCATAACACAGAGGGAGGCAGAGAGGGAGGGGTTCGAGTGATAGCGAGAGAGAAGAGCCAGAGAAAGAGAGATTACTTCATAAACGTACTCTGATCTCTATGTGTGTGGCGCTGCTGGAGCATTTGAAAAGATGGAGCTATTGTCGCTCTTTCAGGCCTCGACTTCAAACGCCTGAATTTGTTGCACCAACCAGGCTGAACTTGAGAAAAGGAGATGGTGTTTTTGAATGCAAGTCTGTTTTTTTGCTGCTGTGAATCAAACACCATAAGGCGTGCTGGGTTTGAACAAAAAAAAATCTGAAGTAAAAGGCCTCTTATCTAATAGCTATACTCTATATATATATATATAAGCTATATATATATATATATATATATATATATATATATATATATATATATATATATATATATATATATATATATATATATATATATATATATATATATATATATATATATATATATATATATATATATAAAACGTGAACAAAAGGTATAGTTTTACCTGCAACAAATGACTATGCTACGCAGATTGCTGACTATATATTCAGTCTCCCTACCCTTAAATCCATCCCTCACTGAAAACTTTTTGCCATTTTCATTTTCAAAATACTTCATTCTGCGTTAGATACCCATGAGTCTGTGGGAATTCAGGTTTCAGTTTTCACTGAGATACAAAAACAAGATTATACACAGACACAAACACTAAATGTTGGCTGTAAAGTGTGTAATTTTTACACCCCTCAAACCCAAGTTGCTATGTTTGTAACACGTTTGCGGTTTAATTTTATTACAATATTAAACAAAAAAATTAATAAATAAAAAAAATTTTTTTTTAAAGACATAAAAAGGCTCCCCCAAAAATGAAAATAATGTCACTTACTCTTATGTTTCATGTTAAAAATTGGTTATTGACAAATCAGCATTTTTTCAGCTTTTTTGTCGTCTTCTGCTTCCATCAATCTGTTTTTTGCTTTTTTTTAAATTGTATTTTATACATGATAGTATATTCTATCTTATTATGCTGTGCTTCTATTTTAGGTGTGACTGTTGAACATTCTGTAAGAGGTCGACAGATGAAAAATAGCCATTCTTGGCTAATACTGGTACATAATTTACAGTAATGTTTATTATTATTATTATTATTATTATTATTATTATTATTATTATTATTATTATTATTATTATGTGCATTGACCCTCTAAACAAAATCTAAACTAAACAAAAAAAATTTAATTCAAAAATGAATATTGTGGCTTAGTTATCTAGCTTCAACTTTTTATTCAAAATCCTTTATAATTGTATGAAAACAACTAACTTTGGCCTTGTGGTGTAATCAAAAGAAAGTTCTGCATGTTAATCCAGATCCTGAAAGCCCTGGTGTGTTTTCCAATGCCAGAAAGGAACGGCCCAGGAAACCTGTTTGAAAACAGTTAGAATTGTAGCATTGTTTTTATTTTCTCTTATTAGAAACAGATATCACACCCAGTGGCTAAAATTAACAGCATGCAAAGTTTCTGATTACTCCACAAAATGAGAACATCCTTGAAGTGCCCTAATTTCCCTTCCCAAATCTGTGTTTATATAAAGTTCACTTTCCTGACCTCTGCGCTGTCTACTTGTCTAACCAGCTTGTTTGTCTGTCTCTCACACTTCAGTTCTGTCTGCCTTACGCTCAACATGTCCATCCTCCATCACCTTTTCTGCCCTCATAAGTCAGAAAAGCTCTCTTTCTGACAGTACGGCCCATCACTGTCTCTCGTTCTGATGACCTCTCGTTCTCAGGCCCCAATCACTTGTTCGCCAACAGTGTCAACACTGTCATTAAAGGCACATTGTCCTTATTAATTAATGAGCGCTGTTGTTTTTTTTTCCTCTCTCACTATCTACATACTTATTCAGGCAAATGCGGATTAGCATATTCATGAGTTGTCCAGCTTTGCAGCAGCTTGCTCACGAATGGGGCGGCTCTGTTTAGCCCCTGTGTTTTTGTCTTCCTCCATACCTAACCTCGTTTGCTGGGCAGATCCCTGAACCATTAGAGCTCATGATCCCTTTATGCCAGCGAGACTCAGACAGGAGGGTCGGGTTATGAACCCAAACGCTGCTGTTTTACGCACCAGCGAACACACCCCGGATAATAAGGCTCAAACGCTAAGTGTTACAAACTGATTAAAATGTCTGTGTTACAACTTTATCCAGCCACAATAAACAATGCTCATCCACGAGAAACTGTGGCAGCTTTTGATAACGTGCCAGAACTGCTCAAACATTCCCAGCACTGGTTATTTCTCTGGATGAGGAAACAAAGAGAAGTGTATTTCATCATGTCGCACGCAGGAAAAAACAAACATTTAATCCCAGACATCATTAAAACTTAATTCTTCACTGCAAGCATAACCTATAAACTTCTTGGTGCTTATTGTGAGTTTTAATCTAAGTGTATAAATTATCTATGAGTGTGCTTGTTTTGGGGATACATAATATATTGGTTTTCAGTCAGTATTAAAGATTTATTATTAGAATTAGTTGATATTGGGAATTTAATTTTACATGAGCATTCTTGCATTTTGAATATCAGTATTATTATTATTATTATTATTAATTCATTTCCTTTCCGGCTTAGTCCCTTTATTAATCTGACGTTGACAACGGAATAAACCGCCAACTTACCCAGCATATGTTTAACACAGCGGATGCCCTTCCTGCTGCAACCCATCAATGGGAAACATCCATACACTCGTTCACAAACATGCACTATGGACAACTTAGCCTACCCAATTCACCTGTTCCAAGTTTTTGGACTTGTGGGGGAAACCCACGCGTAACACGTGGAGAACATGCAAACTCCACACAGAAATGCCAACTGACTCAGCCGGGGCTCGAACCAGTGACCTTTTTGCTGTGAGGCGATTGTGCTACCCACTGCACCAACATGCTGCCCTATTATTATTATTATAATGTGGAGATTCATTCTGAATGTCCAGCATCAAAGGGCTACTTCAGCCAAAACTGAAACTTCACCCTTCACAGACACTGACTTCCATATTTTTTGCTCCGACTATGGATGGAGCTATGGAATTGCGACTCCTATCCAATAAATCTTGCTTTGTGTTCAAAAGAAGAAAGAAATGTATAACAAGTGGTTTATAACCACTTGACTAAGTAACTGATGTGGAAATTGTTGTTTTTGAGTGAACTATACCTTTAAGACCATATATTATGGAATTTTATTACTTTTACACTTACCAGTTGTCAGCCATGACATAAAAATCACTTGGCTTTTATACAAGTATAAATAATATAATAATGCATGCGTTGCAGTATTAATTATTCATATACTATCAACATGGGGTGACAGTGACTCAGTGGTTAGCATTGTCGCCTCACAGCAAGAAGGTTACTGGTTCGAGTCCCAGCTGGACCAGTTGGCATTTCTGTGTGGAGTTTGCATGTTCTCCTCGTGTAGCTGGAAGGACATCTGCTGTGTAAAACGGATTCTGGATAAATTGGAGGCTCATTCTGCTGTGGCAACCCCAGATTATAAAATGGCCTAAACCGAAGGAAAATTAATGAATTAATTTTATCAACATGAATAAACAAAAATAACCGTTCAGCATTTGTTCAAATAAGTCCATTAAAAATAATATTAACAAATACATCTTGACTTTATATTGTATTAGTAAATGCTGATGCACACAATTTTAACACAATTTCTTGTTGATTGTAAGGTCATGTGTTAAGTAATCCGATTAAATAAGGTAAACATATGAAAGCTTATTATAAAGTGTTCTCAATAACCTCCAACTAATTTATACATTTTTTGTAATAGGTCCATTTTAAATCTATAAAACATAGAAATATTAAAGATTAAAGTAGATATTGAGGTAACACTTTGCAATGAGACATGTAGCTAATATTAGTTAAGGTATTTTCTTACAAAGCCAAAAATTATTATTAATAATATATATATATATATATATATATATATATATATATATATATATATATATATATATATATATATATATATATATATATATATATATATATATATAATTTTTTCCTCAAAGCTTACTTCAATATAGTACTACGTTGTTGTTGTTTTTTTGGTCAATGTCAGAATGTAATTACTTTTAAAATAAAAACACGGAGTAAAACATAATGAAATGTAAAAGTTTGGAGTGTGAGGAGACGCAAGGATCTGTTTATTGCAAAGTGCAAAGGGAAATTTTGTTGCTTTCTAATTTCCTGAGGAGCAAGCAACAACCTCTCTTATTAGCCATTATTAGTTGTGTCCATCACAAAGCCTTGCTAACTGCTAAACATTTACCTTACACACACACACACACACACACACACAAACGGAATCAGTTTCTCCCTCTGACTCCCTGGCCCCGATTACACATTCACTCACACACACACTAAAACAGTCTCTATCTCTGCCTCTTTTCCGCACACACACACAGAACTAGCACTCACCAATTTGTAGCCTGCACAGTCACATTGTTTGTTGAGTCTTGCAGTGCAGGCCGCTTCGTTAGCTTGGCCTTTAACGAGCTGCTTAATTGAGCTGTCTAGCAGGCCACCTGTCGCCCTGCACCTCATTAGCATACTAATGCTCCTACATTGTGCTGCAGTGACAGCCAGAGAGAGAGAGAGAGAGAGAGAGAGAGAGAGAGAGAGATAATAAAATGGGCGGAATGGAGATGGAGATGTTATGATTACCAATTTTTTTTTTTTACAATTATTATTATTTTTTTTATTATATATTTAGGTTTGTTAATGTGACCAAATTCTGCATATTATTAAGTTGGCATTAAAAGTCGGTGTCACTCCAAGAATCTTTTGTTACATTTACCTTTTTAAACTAAAAATTACAACTTACACTATTAAAAACAAGGCAAAACGGTGGGTGGCTCAGTGGTTAGCACTGTCACCTCACAGCAAGATCACTGAATCGAGTCGAGGCTGGGCCCGTTGGCATTTCTGTGTGTAGTTTGCATGTTCTCCTTGTGTTGGTGTGGGTTTCCTCCAGGTGCTCCGGTTTCCCCCACAGTCCAAAGACATGCGCTATGAATTGGGTGAGCTAAATTGGCCATAGTGTATGAGTGTGTCTGAGTGTGTATGGGTGTTTCCCAGTACTGGGTTGCAGCTGGAAGGGCATCCGCTGTATAAAACATATGCTGGATCCGTTGGCGGTTCATTTTGCTGTGGCAACTCCAGATTAAAGAGACTAAGCTGAAGGAAAATGTAATGAAACTATTAAAAATAAAGGATTGGAATTCCTTTTGGGCCAAATTTGCCTTCAAAAACACAATGTTGCTTTCACCACAAAATTGGCTAGGAGGCTTACTCTCCTTAAGTGGAAACAAACATCTCCACCTTCAAGCTAAAGCTAAATTGTCTGTAGTGTATGTGTATTGTCAGAGTGTATGGGTGTTTCCCAGTGATGGGTTGCAGTTGTAAGGGCATCTGCTGCGTAAAGCATATGCTGGATAAGTTGGTGGTTCATTCTGCTGTGGTGAACCCTGATGAATAAAGCCGAAAAAAAAAAAGATTTCTAATTCAGACTGTTACACCGTGTCCCTGTTACTCACTGTTAACCAAATGCGCTGTGTGTAAAACAAATGATATGGCTTTTAACAGGCCAAAATTAAGCTGATCACCAATTTATTCAATCACTTAGCTGGATGTAATTGGCCAATGCAAGTGTGATGATCGTGGGGATTAATAGGCTTTTCACCTTTTTACCGGGCACACACACAGTTGCTCAAGTGCCTGCTTTCATTCAATTCATCGTATGCAGCTGCAGTAGCAAAGATCTACCTGCCAGAGAGAGAGAGAGAGAGAAAGTGCATGCTTTTTGTGAATGGTCAAATGGCTTGACAGGTATTGTTGTGTGTGATTGGAGCATTCAGTACAGCCTTGAGCAAAATCTGCTTCTAAGCACACTGTAAACTGAAGAGGGCTTTAGACCTGCTACAGAACACACACAGAGACATGTGATGCATACGTTTGTTCTGTAACACACATGCACAAAAAAAAAAAACTTTTGAAGACCACCTCAACACTTACAGACACTGACCTTCACAGGCCAAGACCACAGCAGATGGAGATCCGTCCACCTCAAACACTGATGACCGTGAACTTTAACCTGAACAGACTGACCAATCCAGCGCGCACACATACACGCTATATCTCACACTTCTCTTTTAGAGGCTCTGCCAACAGTTCATTATATGATGAAGGATTGTTTCTCCCACTTACCCACTGCAGCAGGTGTGAATAATTGCTTCAAAACCTCCCAGAGAGACACTTGGAAAGGCGAGACAAACGTGATGACACTTAGCAAATCTGTTTGAAAGAGCAAAAACCACTTCCTGTTTGCAAAGGAAGCCCCTGAGCAAGCTAAAAAGCTAAAAGTCCACGAGTGCATTTGCATTTGAGGCTTGTGTATTTGATGTGCACTAATGTGACAGCAGAAAGCTGGCACGGGGAAAGCAGCACACAAAAGATGAGAGGCACCACACTGGGCAATCCTGCTCTGCTCTTTTTCAGTCTTAGAGAAAAGTGTGAAATACTTTAACTTTCTGCGTGAAGACAGATTCCTGATCATGCAACGCAGAAATTCAAGATCAACAACAACAATCATTTTGCAACAAGTTATTAATTTTATTTATTTACAAACTGGTAACAACATATTTAAAAAGTAGAATCTGGACATGTGTTCTCACCCTGGATGTAAATAATCTTTTAATTTTTATTATTATGCCATTTTTCTTTTTACAGTTTAACAAAATTTGAGTACTGTGCATCACCTGACAATAATGTATGTAAACTGTATGTCATTTACGGTCACATAGTGAGATTCAAATGTACCTTGAAACGTTGTATACTTGTACTCAATTGAGTGTTAACAATAAACTAACAAAAAAAAACAATTACTAATGAACAAATAATTATTATATTGATAAATTTATATTTTTGAAAATGAATATTAATTTGATTAATAATAGAAAGCATTTTAATTTTTTAAATAAAGCAATTTTTATGTACTCTTTATTTTAATAATTTTATATTTTGCTTGGCAGAGCGAACTACAATGCTTGAAAATCTGTTGCAACCTTTAGTCAACAATCTGTGATTTTATTATGAATTAGTAACTATTTTTATTAACAGTCTGACTTGGTGTTAATTGTAATACTTTTGGTAACACTTTATTTTGATGGTCCATTTGAGTATTAGACTGTCTGCTTAATATCTGTTGATACTGCTCCTTAAACAGACATTTTACTGGCTATAAGAAACTTTGCAAGTCCATGTCAACTTACACAAACCATAACCCTAACTCCAACCTAACAGTCTACTTATAATCTAATGAGAATTAATTGGCATGTAGATGAAATGTAACTTAAATTTAACAAACGGACCATCAAAATAAAGTGTGATCATATTTTGTTTTAGTATATGTTTTTGTAAATTAATTCTGCACTATTTTAATATCTAAATAATTCATCTAATTGTTTTTATTAATAATACACTATTTTTTATTTATGCTACCATTTAATTACTAGCATTATTTTTTTTATTATCATTAAACAAACATGAAAAATATTTTCCTGGAAGCTAGATAAAATAAAAGACATTTAAGCTTAATATTTTTTCTTATTCATTTCAATACAAGAATCATATTATCTGACAAACATCTGTTTTTTGATGTCTTCCAGAACCCTCCTCAGTCCACTCATCTTATTCCAAATTTTGTGGGTTGATTGAAACCTTTGTCTCAACTTCTAATGAGAAATTTAAACTGGCTTGGGAGGATGAACTTGGAACTGAGATAGAGGAACTATGGGATAAGTGCCTGACTACAGTACAGTCCTGTTCGGTAAACAGTAGGCACCAGTTAATACAAAGTCATTCATCGCCTGCACTATACCAAAACCAAATTACACAACATTTTTCTTCTATTTCACCTATCTGTGACAAGTGTAAAATTACAGAGGACACCACAGCTCATGCTTTTTGGTTTTGCCTCTTTTGTACAATGTTTGGACAAATATTTTTGATTTATACTTCAAGGCCTATAACATTTGCCTTTAACCGGACACAGAGCTTGCTATTTTTGGTGTTTCAGAACAGTCCCTAACCCTTCCAAAGCATCTTCAACAAGCCCTGACTGTAGGCATGACTGTGGCCAAGTGGCTAATACTAAAAAAAAAATGGAAATCTCCTTTACCTCCCTTCCTTTTGAATCTGGTTAATGGATACGGCCTTCGCTATCCACTTGGAAAGGTTTCAGTTCATGAGGTCCAATTCTAATGGAAAATTCTTTGCTATCTGGGAACCCTTTCTCGGATACTTAGACCTGAAACGCGCTCAAACCAAATCCAGCACTCCTCATGAAACTGACTGGCACACTAGGACTTTTGATGACTACAAACTCTGTAACACTACATTTTGTATCTCCAACAGTTGAACCCACATGCATGGCAATTCATATTATTAGCGTTCATACACATTTTTACTACTAAAATTCCATGAATTTTTCATAATTTTTCCAAGACTTTCAAGTAAATTTTTATGACCTAATGTTTCGTGAAATGTTTACATATGCGTGGTAAAAGAAAAACAATGCAATTTAAATTACAGCATATCGTAAAACAGGCGGCAATCTATTTAGTTTTAATTTATAGTTGTATCTATGTAAAATTGATTTAGATAATGCTTACACTGCATTAATAATGTGAGTATGTGATTGACCAAGGACAGAATAGAAGTCAAGACTACTAACCCTAATGTTTCCGCTACATTCATTCTTCCATGGCGGGGCGCTACACCAAAATTCATCCCTCCACAGCTACATTAGTTTCTCATTCAAGACATTTAGTCGGGGTTTTTTTTTTAAAGCAGGTTATAATCGCACCAAAATGTATTAAAAAAAAGTTTTTTTTTTTTTTAAAATTCGGTAATCGTAGTAGTGCTGTGCGTTATTTGTTTACCCCTTTAAGGTGACATGCTGACTGACTGACAGGTGCATGAGGCCAGCAAACACGTTGTATAGCTTTCAGTTAGGATGAACAGTTTCCATAATTATACTTTATAGATAAAGGTCTATGGCTCTGCATATAACAAACAAGCCATTTCACTTAACTTCAGGACGCATTAATGCTGCTCCGTAGGTCTATTGGAGACATTCATAAAAATTCCTAGCCAATCTAATAAATGTTGGAGACATACTCGTTACATAAACGTGCTATATTGTACTTCAGCAGCGTTTATTTGAGCGCACAAGAACATCTGCACTTAAGCATCGTATATTTGAGGACGTGCAAGAAGTTTTGTGCACGAACAGAAGAAATCGGCATGCAGGCAAAGAGATTTGCATGTTTGTATTACATGAATGCGATCTTGACTTGTAATACTGCACTCATGACATTTGTCATTGAAATATTGCCAGATCTGTGCAAAAGGCCTTGTTTTCCATGACTTTTCCAAAACTTTGTGGGTTTTTGTTTTTCCAAAAAAATTTCCAAGACTGGAAAATGCCATATCAAAATTCCATGACTTTTCCAGGTTTTTCCATGACCGTGTGAACCCTGTATTACATTTACCTCAGAGTGTGTATATTCTGAGACAATGTTGTTTGTTTGTTCTATTAAAAAACAAGAATCATATTTAATTATATGGTTTTGTAGGATAACTTTGTCAAGAATAAAAAATAACTGTCAACTAATCACATCATTTGTTGCAGGACAAGACTGATCTTTAAAGAATAAAAAAATCTGCCTTGCCACTGGCAACAACCTTTATATATTCCACATTCACACATTGAGAAAAAGGGCAGAAAAAAGGCAATGGCCATAGAAAAGAATCAAGAAAAGAAACTGAAAGGTGAGGGGGGGGGGGGGGGGGGGGGGGGGTTAAGGAAAGGGGGGTCTGTCCGTATCTGAAAAGGTGGCTGTGGAAATTAAGGGAGAAAACGTCACATCTATGCTGCACACATTCAATTCTACTGATAAATACCGGGTCTGGACAAACCAGCATATGCTAATCAACACAGCATTTACACGTCAAAATCAGCATCCCAGTCCCTCTCGCTCCCAAACTCATTCTTCCTTTTCTTTCTTTCCATTCGTTCCCCCTCACCCCCCGTTAATTACCGTATGCCTTTCGCTTTGATAGAGAGTCTCTTGCACGAATTAGTACAATATTGCAGGCCCCTTTAAAGCCCAGCCCACCAAGCGCCCCCCGTCCTGTTGGATTGGGCCACCTTGCGCACGTATTGGTACCGGGTTTTTCAGTATAACACTTGTCAGTGGCATGCATATGGAAATGCGAGTCTCCATTTTAGCTGCTAATTCTGCATCCCCTCTAAGGCCCCTTGCTGTGTGCCCCCCACTATCACAAGCAGGGGATGCTGAGACCTCATGCTGGGGGCAACAAGGCGTCGTACTATTGAGGGATGGACAGGGGTCAGTGCAGGGGTACACTAACAGACAGGACACGCTTCTCTGGTCAAACAGCAGCCCACCCCATGGTTCTAGACCTGGAACAGTTCGTCCCGTCACTGACCAGCTGGCATAATTACCAAGCAGTTGTGCTTAAAGCATGGAGTAGCATTGTGGTTTCTTTTAATTATTCAAGAGCAGAAAAAAAAAAAATTAATAAATATTGAATTAAATTAAATTACATTAAATGAAAACCAATTCCATGTTGGTTCAAACAAGACTGCCTCAAAAAAGTGAACATTTATACTAAAAATAGAGAGAGATAAATCTGAAAATCATCCCGGAGTCTTCAATTTGCAATAAAAAAAAACTTTAAAAACTTCCAAATGGGGGAGGACAGGAGATATGATGTCATGAGAAAGAAATCCCCTTTCATTGTGTGGAGCAGTACGACCTCACTGTAGTTAAAAAAAGCCTCTCAAGAGCATAAGCCAATCAGAATAAGAATAAAGGAGAACACAGAACCTAATCCGCAGCCTGCTATCAAACAGGCCTCTTCTGCACAAGTGTGAGAGGTTGAGAAATGCTTTGCGTGTGTGAAAGCGAAGGTGTTTGTGAGAGAAAGCAAAATGACAAGTGTGTGTGTGTTAAAGAGAGAGTGTGTGTGACTGGCTTGCTCTTGACCTGCGGCTGTATGCTGCTAATCCTCTGATCAGGATGCCAGGAGGACCACGGGGCTTCAGGCCTCAGTCCGGCCCCTGATAGACTGCCCCACTCACAATAACACACAGAGCCCATTAACAATCCACCGCCCTGAAGAAACCACAAGCCTGTCTCACGCTCACACACTCTACGAACATTTCATCTCAAGACAGGTTAGAATCAAACGACTATAAGAGGAGAGTTACTTATTTGATTCAACCCCAATTCTGAAAAAGGTTAGGACATTTTGTGAAGTGCAACAAACCACCCGTTTCAAATGTTATCACTCGATTGAATGGGCATTATCAGTGGTTATCAGCTGATATGGGCCGACAGCAGCCTTCTGTGCCTACTGGTAGGCTCAGAAGGTTGTTATCATCCATTCACATGGTTAATCAGCTATACTAATAGAGAAGACTCCAGATCAACTGTTTTTACATTACTGTGACGGTTGGGTTTAGGGTAGGAGTAGACATTAATAAAATATAATTAGTGGGCAATTTAAAAGGCACCAATGGTAAAAAAATCTACTTTTCAAGCTGTTTGGACAGACATATGTGTAGGTATAGAGTATAGACCGTCATATTGGGGTGATATAAACACACCCAGTCCTTTTTTTTTTTAAATTTAAACAAATAAAAACGGTGGACCAATTGAAGCGGTTTTCAGATCGACCGCAACTTGATGCAGGAGTGCGGTCTCTCCCCGGCCACCAATATTGATTGACAGGCGCGCATCACCATATCCTCAGTTTGTTGTTTCTGTCCACCATTTTCAGCTTGTGAGTCAAAGCGAAAAAAAAATTATAAAAAAAAAAAAAAGAATATTCAGTTGAAAGTAGTTGACAACATTTGAGCCCTCAGAGGGCCCCATATACAGTGCAAATCTGAAGCTTATCTAACAAAATAATTTACGATAACGGTTCAAAAATGAATACACCCAAATTTATGTTATAGAAAAATATTAAATACAAATTTCAAAAAAAAAGAGGAAAAATCAAGAAGCAAAAATGTAGAAATTTTGTAGGTTGTAATTTTTGCCTGAATTTAATTGTTATTACAATTAAATTACAATTGTTTAATTGTAATTGTTTAATTGTTAATTTTTAAATGTCTAAATATGTTTGGTGACTAAAATATTATTTTAATAAATATATCTGTTGAATAAATCGGTTTTGTTTAAATGCACCAAAATACATTGCCTATATTCACTGAGAAATGGATAAAAATATTAATTTTCAAAATGGGGTGTACTCAATTGCGCTGAGCACTCAATTACTGCTGAGCACTGTATGTACAGCCACATGGGCTCAAGAGTACTTCAGAAAGCATCACTGAACAGTCTGCCTCTGCATCAAGAAAAGCAACTTGACTCTTAGTTACTCGAGGTAAAATTATGAGCGACAGATGTAAAAGTAAACAGAATGTCATGAAATGGGGAGCTGTAGAGTAAACTCCATGGGTGACTGGGAGAAGTCTCTGGAGCTTTGCTTTCTTTATTGTGAAAATCATCTATAGATAATTTTCTTTGTTCTGTCTGACAAGGTTATAAGTCCTTTAAAAAAGCACTGACATAGCTTAAATAATTAGTTCATCCAAAAATGCAAATTCTGTTATTAATTACTCACCCTCATATTGTTTCAATCCCGAGACCTTCAGTCATCTTCGGAACACAAATAAATATTTAAGATTTAATTGGAGAGCTCCCTCATCCTCCAAAGACGGCAAGGGTAGTGAGATGTATTATTTGTTTGACAATATTTTCTTCAGGTTGTCAGGGTGCATGTTTACTATGGGCAATAATGCATTTTGTCAGAATCAGCACCGCAACAAGCTAATTTATCGCCCATACTAAATGCGCACCAGAACCTGACACAGCTGAAGACACATGTGAACAAATAGTTATTGAAGCTTTATATTATTACACTGCATATGATTACAATTGAAGTCACATGGAATGTTTTGATTGTTACTTTTCTGGGCTTGGAACATCTCGGGAGACGGGAGCATTGCTCTCTATGGAGGATAAGGGAGCTCTCAGAT
This sequence comes from Danio aesculapii, assembly GCF_903798145.1. Classification (NCBI taxonomy): domain Eukaryota; kingdom Metazoa; phylum Chordata; class Actinopteri; order Cypriniformes; family Danionidae; genus Danio; species Danio aesculapii. Next base: position 33,796,471 of record NC_079443.1, read on the forward strand.
GTTATCTAACATATCTTAATTTATGTTCAGAAGATGAATTAAGGTCTCAAGGGATTGAAACATGAGGTAATCTATAACAGAATTTTCCTTATTGATGAACTGATCCTTTAATCCTAAATGAAGGCATTGAACTGCAGTATTTCGTTTTCAACAAAACTAATTTATACCCAAAAGTTTAATTTTGCACAAATTATTTGTGAAAAAAGCTCAAATTGAAACATGAACTGATTTTAGATGATTATAGTGATGACTACTTACTTTTAGCTTAATCAACCGTCTTGAGATTAATTTCAATGAAAAAGTTTCTCCGTGCTATTGTAGCGTGCATGTCTCTGTTCATTAAGAACCGTTTTTAAAACTACAACTTTATCTTTTTATTTTTTTACAACCTCGCTGTATACAGTGCTTAGGACATTTTTTCAGGAGGGTTGGTTATAGACAGCCATTGCAAAAAAACTAGTAGCCTAAAAGTGTAGAGAACGCAAAGACTGTGTATTTATGCGTAGTAAAGGTGGGGGTCTCAGACTGCCAGGCAAATACTTACCATTTGTCTGTGTAAGAGTGGCTGTAGGCCCCCAAATCCCTACGTTTTGTACGAACAAATTGGCAGAACGCGGGGTCTTGTTTGCCCAGCCTCTCTGGACGACTGTGGGAAGTGGGTAGGCTGATGAGATGTGGGTGGGAGAAATCCCCATCAAAAAGAGCCCGTGCCTGAGAACAGAACAACTAGATGCCCTGGTCTGAAAACCAAATGGCCTCCATCAGAAAAAGCAAGATCTAAAGTAACCAGCAGCGAGACACATCTGCATGAACTGAATGAACATGAAAAGAGGGAAGCTAGCAAAGAAATTCACACCATCCAATCATACAAGACAAAATGGGTGGTGGTGAGAAATGAAAGTTATGTATCAATTAAATAATTTATTTAGGTTTTTATTGCATTAGCAAAAGTTTATTAAATTGGTCAAATAAGTGACCATTAAGACATACAGTATGTTATGCTACAAATAAATGTTTACTTTCCTTCTATATATCAAAGACTAGTTCACCCAAAAATGAAAATTCTGTCATCATTTATTCACCCTTTACTTGTTTCAAACCTTTGAGGTTCTGTCTTCTGTTGAACAAAGTAGAACATATTTAGGAAACGATGTTGGAAACGTAACCAATGACTTCAATAGTATTTGTTTTTCCTACTGTGAAAGTTAGTGTTCACAGGTTTTCACCATTCTTCAAAACATCTTTTGTTTAACAGAACAAACTCATAAAGGTTTGTAACCCCTCAAAACATAAAACATTCACATTTTTTGGAAAATTTTAATAGATCAGAAATGTCTGATCAAAGCTATTTCTGAAAAATCACGTGATGTGAAGGTGCTGAAAAGTATTTAAAAAAAATACAAATATATTTAAATTAGAATTGTAATATTGAAACATTTAAAATATATAATTGTTTATCTGTATGTTTTATACAGTACAATAAATGCAGCCTTAATAAGTTCAAGTCTTCTTTACAAAATATTGGCCCAATCTTTCGAACATTAGTGCACGTGTCTTTCTATACACATTTCTGAGTGCTAAAATGTATATCTATTACACACTAATATTACTACATACAACTCCAATTACTTCAACCTGTCAAGAGATTTCATATGGATTTATGTGTTTTTATTTTAGTGTAATGGAAATAAAACATCCAAAAAACACTTTTGTAAATGTGTCTTTGGAAGTGTGTCTTCTCCTGAATTTTTTAAGTAGCAGTTACATAAACCAAACTTTAGTTTTTATTAATGTCAATATTCTGAAGGTTTTTACAGAGAGAGATATTCAAACTTCATTTGCCTGATTATATATAGACAACATTTTAATCTACAAAAAAAGTAAAAAAAAATTGTCTTGCTCTTTACAGCATCCAAGACCAGTTTTCTTTAATTCCTAATCAAATAAACTGGTGAAGTATGGTGCTAACTATTAGTTCATTTTTAAACTCTATTCACCTTTTGTGTCAAGACTCAAGTGATACATGTTCAATAAAGTATACGAAGAAATTTGAGTTTGTGTGCATTGCCTATAAAGTCATACCTCAATCAGATGTGGGTTAGTGGAAATGTGTCTCTGAGGGCAGAACGCAGAGGTGTGCAAGTGGGATGATTGGTGTCTGCTCGTGTGACTTGTCCTGTTATTTAAACAACCTTCTTCTTCACTGACATTCTGGCTCTCATCAATTTCCAGGACACGCTTCTTCTCTTGATTTCCTAACCATAGACAATCACTTCACAAATTAATCCTGACCATTTCAACTTTTATAGATGTCAGATAAAGTAAACAATGCATTAAATGCTACTATAAAAGTTGGTTTCTTCTAAGACAGGAGTGCCCAAACTTGGTCCTGGAGGGCCAATGTCCTGCAAAGTTTAGTTCCAACCCCAATCACACACACCCGGGCTAGAAAATCAAACTCTTACTAGGCTTACTAGAAACTTCCATGCAGGTGTGTTAAGACACACCCCTGTTCTAAGAGATAGTTGGTTAAGCTGCGTGTGGGTGCATTACTTTCTAGTCTAGAATAAATAAACCATTTTGAGGGACGTAAAACAAAAACAATGGTCCCAATGTATTTCCTGTATTACATTTTTAATTTCTTTAGCTTCCGAGAATCCAAAAAGAGCCACAAATTGTAAATAATTATCATAAAATAATGTTATGACAGCTGTTTTAACATTAAGTTATGATTGAACTGCTTCTTGTTACAGTTATGAAATAGTTTGATAACATGCAGGAAATGTTCATGGGCCAATAACATGAGCACATTAAAATGGTCTATAAGATTAATACAAGATGTCTGCTATCAACTAGAGGGGAAAAAATAAAAACCATAAACTCTTTAAGCTTCTGTATACTCGCACAACCATTCAAAACATTGTCTTTCAGCATGGATACATTATATTGATTAATAATTCTATTTATCAAAGTGTCCTGGAGAGAAAAAAAGCTTTGATAATAACAAAAATGTTTCTTAAGCAAAAAAATCTGCATATTACAGTTTTTCTCAGTCGCTTTAGTCCATTTCTCAGATCAGAATTGATATTCTCAAAACTACCTGTTCAATCTTCACATCAGGGTGTCACTTGTGCACATCAGAAAAACAGTTTCTTATTCCTTTGAACAAGATGCGTAAGCTTGCGTACATCCATACAAATGATTATGTGCAATTCTCTGATGTGTCCTATATTATCAACTGCTTATGTCATGTTAATCAAAATGTTTTTTTTGGGGGGGGGGGTCTCTGTTGAATAGTCTCACCGACCACAACATTTGATCCTTGGTTCACGTTCATTGTTCAATATTTTGTCATTATGCATTTCCATAAGACTTTTTGTTCTAAATCTGTCTAGATTTGGTAAACTTCTTACAGGTGAATCTTGGCTTTTTCTAATAAAGGTGTATCTAAAAGTAGATTGTCCTATGTTGACATTTCTACTTTTGTTTTGTTTTATTTGTGTTATGCAGTGCTTTTTTTTCCTTTATGCATCACAATGACATGATGTGTCAACAAACAGTACATACAGTAAAAGAAAAAAATATTAGCCACAGTTTACATCAGAATACCCCTTCAGAGTTCACTGCTACAGTATATTGACAACATGACTGAGTAATTTGACCATTTTATCCAAACACAATGACAGCAGGACTTGTCATTCTGATGACATTGACACATTCATTGCCCCAGAAAATTTAGTTGAGAGATGAAATAAGGATTTTAAGCAAGAGGCTTTTGCAGGTAATGCATGGTGTTTTGCTATCTGTATTTACCATACTTACTGTTTTGCAAATTTCAATTCTGGTCTAAGAAATATATACGAAAGCGACTGAGCAAAACTGTAAAATATAACTAACATCCCAGAAAAAATACAGTATTAAATGCTGTATGCTGAGTACAAGATTCAAATTCAAACTGCAATGTTCACTCTGTGTGCTAACTCAATTAAAAAGCAAAATTAAAGTGTCTTTCTTTATTTTCAACTTAATGCAGAACAGCTCAATTCTTTAGCAAATACTAAATACATTTTTTAAAAGAATTACTTTTCAATTGCTACCTCAGTACTACTTTCTAGTGCTTTCTATAAATAACTAATTGCTATTAAATTGCTAATTAAATAACTTGTCACTGACATTCTTTAACAAAATTATATATTCTTTATTCAAATTTCATATTTCAACACACACTGTGTCTACTTAAATATAATTAACACACATCAAGCTTTTTTGGTGCATTGTAAGTTTGTACTCTGATCTAATCTCCATTTCAAGTATTTATTACATTAAATTGCAAGTAAAATTGAAATATTTCACAACAGAGAAACCTAGAGGCACTCACATTTCACATTTCTTTTTTCAAACATTTTAAAAATCAGAGAGTGCCCTCTGCTGGATATTCAGCTAAATACCATTTAATACTGTCAGGCAGACACGTTTGATTAGTAATGTCTGTCAAGTCACTGCACTTACGTTTACTATGTTTTGAATTTATGGTGTCGTATACATATCTTATAAGAATGATGAACTCTATGCAGTGAATGTGAAGATACTGATATACTGGCTGAATTTTCACTTCCCGCTGAGCTTCAGGACATCTTTCACCATGGCACCGATCCCATCAAAAATCAAGTGCAACTTTGTGTCACACATGAACGCAGGTGTCGTCACTACCTTATTCTTCTGGTCCACATGAGCTTCGTAAAGGCCAAAGGTTAAGGGTAATACAGACAAATTACACTACACTTACATAACACTAGTGAGAATACATTTAGAGTTTTTCTATCACAACTTAAATTTTCATTTAATTATAAATAAGTAGAATACCATGGTTTTTAATTTTGATTATTTGAGTTATTTAATATTAATTGTGAGTTTTATAGCATTATAAACTTACCTTTGATAATATAATTTTAGATGAAATATGACATTTAATTAAAAAAAAAATTGAATAATTAAATTCTATTAAATTATCAAATTTAATCATTTCAATCAATCAATTCTGATATTTATGCCTTAGAATATTATGATTTTCATTTTAAAATTACCAATTATGTCATGAAATCTTTTCCCCTCATAATTATAACATTTAGTCCTGTTCAACTTTTAGGTCATAATTTTGACTCTTTATGTCATAGTTAAGAGGTCTACCTGTGTGGTTTCACCGACTACGTTTATGTCTAGTCTTAGACTAAAGCCTCGGTCAGATCACACAATTTTTATTGTCTGTTACGAAAGTCACTATGTCAGATTATGCGATTTTGTCTTGGTAAAATCATGATTTGTCGTGGATAACAAATGTGCCAGACTACATGTTCCTTCACAATCAGTCCTGTGACGTCTACCACATTTCCCAAAGCAGTCATAAATGTTGCTATAACAATATTTCTTATCTCAATTTCATTTTTTTTTATCCTATTTCAATCTCAATAAACACTGATGCTTGCAGACAACTAATAACTACATTATTTAAGGGCATTTGTTACGACATGGATAGGATCAAACTTATGATTCCTTTCTTATATTAAGATATTTTCTTTGAAATCTAAATGTATATTTTCCTACCATGGGTTTCTTATTAAACACACCAAGCACATAAGCAGCAGCAAGAAAAAATCTGATGCTGCAGACATAATCTTTAAAATAATGTCATATTAAAAATTTTACAAATATATAACTGAGATTTGTGATACAATCACAGTGAAGCATTCGTTAAATCCTTATTTTCCTCAGAGTGAAACAAATCATCCACCCGTATAGTTAAGTAGTGGAGGGGCACAAACAAACATAGTTCAGATATTTTTCCTGGAAAAAATATCATGTTGAAACTAATTTCATTCGCTATAATTCTTAACTTAATTTTAATGCTTCTTTTGTTAGTCAGTTATCTATAAACAAGAATAACATTTGAGGTGAAGCGCTTCAAAACAAGTCCGCTATATGCACCAAACCACGAACTGCCAGGAGATTGTGTTGGTTTGTTAAATAAAATAATCTAGCCTAAATAAAATTCACTGTTAAAGACAATTTTTAATAAGCAAGACATGCTTTTGCAATGTATTGACAGCACTTAACATGTTCCCAGATTACCTCGGAAGAACAAACTCTGTTGAAAGGCTGAGAGAACTCAGAAACTCGTTGTGAGGATGAAGATGTCTGCATATTTGTGCCAGTCTGTCAGATAAAATTGCTTAAAACACCTAAATATTTTAGAAAAGGTAGTTAAAGTTTGCATAACCAATGATTGATCTTATCCATAAGTAAATATGCAGCCCATTTTTGATTACATGACCAGTGCATTAACGGCAGCACCCACTGATATAACTGAGAAATAATGTGCTTCTATTGCAGTGTCACCCACGTGACGGAACACGTCATGAAGAACGAGAAAAAAATTAAACATGCTAGACTTTCTGCGACGGTGTCGTGAGTCGTCGCAGACATGGTATCGGTTTCGTGAACTATGCCACATTACACGAGAAGAAATTATTAAATCATGTGTCACGATGCCCATTTTTCATTTACGAATCCCTACGACATCCTACGTCAAAAAAATCATGCCAAAATCATGTGATCTGATCTGGGCTTGAAACATAAGCCTGAGATGCTTCAACTGAAAAAAAAATCTTGTACTGACAGATCTTATAATATATTAGTGCCCTTTTTGTTTGTTTGTTTGTTGTTTTTTAACATGGACACAGTAATGTTATTTTCTGAAGCATGTTCATAAAAATTACTTAAATGTCCCGACAAATCCAAATCCTGACATAGTTAAATCCCTGTCTGTGAAGCCAGGTCCCTACGCCATGAATTAATTTAAGTCATTATTAAATTAAACCACAACTTTTTTAGTGAGAGTAAAGAGAAGAGACAATATGAGAAGAGACAATACGAGAAGATACGAGAAGAGAAGAGGTGAGGAGAGATATAAATAGGATATAGTGACATCTTTTACAGTATGTTTGGCTCCCAGTGCAGTAATGGTTTGTGTGGTACCAGCGTATGGCCACTTCCCACCTTGCTCCTCCTCATGACCCACTGTCACATCCACACCAGGGAGAACTTTAGCTGCCAGCACAGGAGAAATGCAGCACAGCCTGCAAACAGAAGACAAGACAAGAATGATCAACAACAAAACATGGTCATACGCTCTATACAGCACTTCAAAACTCTTACCCAGGTTTCAGAATTACTGAACCACCTGTAGTTAGTTACTGACTTATGATGAGGGGTCATTTCCTATTTTTTTTTTTTCAACTTCATTAGCCTTTCCCAGCATTGTAATAATTGGTTCTGGCTTTACATCTAAAACATGAAATAGATGTTTAATCAATGAAGCTGTGCAGTTTTAGCTGGTATTTGGGGACCCCTATAATGCAATTCAAGTTAATAATGTTGTAAATAATGTTCCGTTTCTTGCACAGACTGATCATTTCGCTTTATCAGACCAATATGTATTAGGCCAAAGATATACATTTTATTTTCTCTATATTTTTTTTTCACTTTTTCAACTATGCCTTTAAAATTGTTTAAAATGTTACAACACCAGCATTACTAAATAATCCTTCAGGATGTTAACTTAAAAGATTAAGACCTATAACATAAAAGCAAGAGAAAACAAAATGTGTTAAAAGTATTGGTCTCTAATCTTTAGTAATATATACATATGTAATAACTAAACTAACCCAATTGGCTTTCCTGCTTTATGGAAGTCCTTTAAAACCCGCTCCACTTCTTTATTCACCTCACAATCCATCCCATCAACGGCAAATGTTGACCTGATAATGGTAAAAATGCATAAAAATTTATTAGAGAAATGAGGACTGCAACTGAACATTTGTGACTAATTTAAAACCCCTTTTAAAGAAAACGTCGAAAACAGTGTTGCCAGATTGGGCGGTTTCCTGCCCACTTGGTCGGTTTTGAATTTGATTGTGCGGGTGAAAAATGCCATAGGCGCTGACAAAATTTGGGCGGTTTTGAAATGTAAATTGTATATGCAACTTATTTAACAAAACAACTGTGTGCTCCTACTCCATTCAGTTAGTAGCGACCAGTGTATAGCGCAAACCGCGTAGGCCCACTCACAAGAGGAGGTGAAGGAAAGTTGAATCAAAATCTGACTTCCCTTTGCATGTGCATCATGCAGCACCTGCAATAAAACTCACAGCGGTTTATCATGACACTTTTATCGGTAATTTTTTTTCTGCAATTGACATCAAGAACAAACATAGAAGCATTGTCTGATTGACTAGCAGCACCTAATAATGTTCAAAAGAATTTAAAACACCAAATGGGACGAATGTATACCCCATTTCGAAAGTAAAACATACTCTAATAGGTAGTGTAATCTATACAAGTGCAGTGTGTTGGTGAGAGGGGGCAGTGTTTCGATGTGATCTGGTTATGTAGTGGGGGGGGGGTTGACTGCTGGTGTGGTTGCTGTATGGTTAAAAATTACGACAGTTGTAAATAAATTAATTTAGATTTAAATAAATTAAAATTAAATAAAATATTGATCTAATATTTTGGATGTTTTTTTGTCTGGGGAAAAAAAAGTCAGCTATATCTGGCAACACTGAATGCCAATTTTTTTAAATTTGTAGCATAGGCTGTATATCTTCATTATAATAGCGTACACACCCCCAGTTTATGAAAATAAGTACTGTAGCTCACAGGTTTTTAGCTGCACCAAAACCACCAGGGAAGATGATGGCATCGTGATTACTGGCACTCAGCTTGGCCAGATCAGTGATATTGCCCCTGGCGATACGTGCCGATTCGGATAAGACATTCCTGTGCAGAAAGAAAAGTCGAGAGGTATTATTTATTTGATCTGTTAATCAGTTAACGAACGGCATCTAATGAACTGTTCAGACATTGTAATCGTTAAGACTTTACCTAGACTCGGTCTCCGAAGGCTGACCTTTGCCATGGTCTATTACATGCATCTGAGATACATCAGGAGCAAACATCTGAACCTCTGCACCTCCACGGCTCAGATGCACAAGGATTCTGCATACACAAATATAAAAACCCTAAAGCGTTTATACAAAACAAAAACAATAACAGTTCTGACCTGAAATGACATTTATTTATTTACAATTTTTAAACAGGGAAAAAAAATTTAAGATAATCAGGCCGGACTCTGCTGTTTTTGAATGCTGTTTTTTAGCAAGTTCCTGCTCTGCAGAATATAAAAACATACAGACACCCTTAACATCTCATCCATCAACACATAAGAACAGTACAAACAATCACCAAACATACAGAATAAAGAGGAACAGGCTACGATCTCAGTGGCTACAGCGATAGTTGACCATCAGATGACGAACATGGGGACTTTTTAAGAAGTCTCAGTGTTGGTATTGTTTTTAGAAGTTGTGGGATCTCATTCCAGGCTTTTGTGAATACATAAAAGGAGGATCTCTGTCCATAACAATTTTTAAAAGCCGGTAACGACAGATTTCCATTTGTTGCAGATCTGGTGGAACGATCAGTCCTTGTGTTAAGTTTTTGTACCAAAGCACAAAGGGATGCTGAGGTAGCACTATTTAAAATTTAATAGTACAGTTCAATCCCTGTGTTCATAATGTAATTTTGAAATGACAAAGCATTAGAGAGTGATAGAGCAAAGCAGTGATGTGTCCATACAGAAAGTCTATTGTGGATCTAATAGGCCCTACTGTCAGTGTGAGATCGGGGGACGGGGGTCAACTTTTTTCAGTAGTAGTTTGGTAATACATGCTTCAGTGAATCAAATTTAAGAATGTATTTAAATTACATCTAATATATTAGTAAAATGTCCACATTTCAGCATTTTGAGGGATATTTAGTGACTATTTTAAAGGTTACTGTAGGTTAAACCACACAAATTGTGTCTAATTTTTCTTTTTTAGGCTACATGCAGACATAAACACCTATTTTACAAGAAACGTTTTTTGTAAATACTGATATATACTAGTTGTCTATCGGTGCTCTAGATCTGCCAGTTTCAGACTGTTGAATGATACTTTTCCTAGCACTGATTGGTGCATTATGCATTCACAATGGTATAAACCGTTACAGGGGGGAATCGAATGTATATTTATATTATACATTATTAATTATTAATATTTAAGATATAGATCAGAGAAAGCTATTTCTTACTATAAAAGGGCTGACCTCCTACATCTTGTTTTGATTTTCTTCAGGGGGGTGGGTCAAGCGTTAATTAAGGGGGGTCAATCCCCCCAAACCCTCCTGTAATTCGCACCCTGGCTATTGTACAGTCTAGCTATTGGCTCCAAGATATCATTTGTTGTGAGTGGCCAAACAGGCAAAGAGTATGACAAAGTAGAAAACATTATGGTATAAAGTTTCGTTTCAGAAACATCCATTCATTTTCTTTTCGGCTTAGTCCCTTTATTAATCCGGAGTCGCCACTGCAGAATGAACCGCCAACTTATCCAGTACATGTTTTACGCAGCGCATGCCCTTCCAGTGACAACCCATCACTGGGAAACATCCACACACACTTATACACTACGGACAATTTAGCTAACCCACGTGAACATGTGGAGAACATGAAAACACTACACAGAAACGCCAACTGACCCAGCCAAGGCTCGAACCAGTGACCTTGCGGTGAGGCGAATGTGCTACCCACTGCGCCACCGCGTTGCCCATGAGAAACAGAAAAAGGCTAATTTGTCCTAATTTTCCCATAAACAAATAGCTTTTGTTTACTTTTTATAGACATTTAGACATTTTGAACATGCTCACGAGAAATGAGAGTCCAGACTGAGTCCAAATTTGTGCTTCACTTAGAAGGAACAGTACTTGACAAACACTTAATGGTAAATTTATGACACAGTGCTTATATTTTACAGTACAGAACTTGTAGAGTACAGGATGAAACCCATACATCAATGGAACTTTCAATGCTTTTTGTTCAATTTCAACTAAATTCATCTTTATTTCTATAGCAGTTTTTACAAAGTACTTTATTACAAAACAGAAGTCAAAGTAGCTGAACATACAGTAGATGAAGCTATAGTCAATTAAAACTGCTTCAGTTCGGTTTTCATCGTTAAAGTTGAGTTTAGTTCATTTAAATTTTACAACTATAGATTTGTTAACACTGAGGTAAAGTTGGTTTTACATTCGCACATTCAGGGTTATCCCTCAATATCTTTTCAGAAAAGGAAGTAAAATTGTATTAGCAGCCAATGAACTATTAAAGCACAACATTGTTCAGTCAATTAAAAAGTGCTAGTGTTGTTTTGAAGTCATACTGGCATCTGATTTCAGAATGAATATTCAAAGTGGCGTGTTAAACAATACAGGGACCGTGTCACAAGTGAAATAATGTGCGAATATAAAACCACCTTTACCTCAATTATGTTAACTATAGAGCTTCAGGTTGTTATGAACACTGAATAGCTCAATAAAGGAAAACGGATATAAACTATAACAGTAATGTTACTCACGCTGACGCCTCATGGATTTCAGTGCCATCAAAAACACCACAACCAGACAACACCTAAAAAAGTACAATGACAGTTCAAGTATCTGGAATAAAAGAAAACTTGATTGTTTCAACTTCATGGGTGACACAATCCATACCATAACTGACAAGAAACTACTTTAAAACCCCACGCAGAAAACATTCACAAAATATAACACAACATTTTAAAGCTACTTTGACAAGCTGGGTCAATAATGTGCAACAGTGGGCTGGGTCTGCACCACTAACGTTACTTACAACAGCGACTTTTGCGCCACTGCAGTTTGACGTTGCATGAAAGTGCGCAGCAGCGGCATATCTGATGTGCGCCGGACGAAAGAGCGAGAGGCGCGAAATCATGGTGCGCAACGAAGAGGACATGATGGAGGAGTGCGCAGGAAAACTACTGTCTTCTTCTAAAGCACCGACAGATGAAGAAGGTGGACACGCAGCGCCACCTGCTGCCTAGCATGTCGATCTACAGGTATAAATATAAGCCATACTTTGTAGGATTTTTTGTGTATATTTGTATTTACTGTGAGATCATAAGTCATATTCAAGATCATCTAATATAAGCACTTTCTATTCTATAAACTTATTTTCCCCCTTATTTACAGAACCCTAAAATACTAATAGAAACCATGTACATCAACATTATAGTACCTTTTTATTGCAAATATAGATTCTCCCATAGTATCTGGGGATGCAATAATATCCAGCTGCAGCCTTTATGATGCAAGCTGAGATTGCATCTCTCAGAGATGCAATGTTATAGACAATGAAGCCAATGGAGCGTCACTGTAAGGGGTAGGGTTAGGGGTGGGGTTAGGTGAGCATTGCATTCTGGACTATATGGAGGCCAGTTAGAGGGTATCAGTGTTTTACTATTTTAAAAGTTTCATTTCAATGTTCACAGGGAGACTACAGTAAGACTGAAATATAATATGAATGCATACATGCATGTGTTTAGATTAGTTCCAATAACCTCTCACCAGGCTTCCCTAATAAGCCAATGCTTTCTTGTGTCATTTGCGCCAGAAACCCCACAGACCACACTGAGAATGATTAAGTCTTATAGTTTTATTGAGCTTTAAGTAAAACATAATAGGCTTTGTGGTACGTTTGTCAATTTATACTTTCCCATAAATTATTCATTCATTCATTTTCTTTTTGGCATAATCCCTTTATTCATCAGGAGTTGCCACAGAAGAATGAACCACCAACCTATCCATCTTGATTTACACAGCGGATGCCCTTCCAGCTGCAACCCAGTACTGGAAAACATCCATACACACTCATTCACACGCTATGGCCTACTGAGTTTATTCAATTCACCTGTACCACATGACTTTGGATTGTGGGGGAAACCAGAGCACACAGAGGAAACCCACACCAAGACGGGAAGAACATGCAAACCACACAGAAATGGCAACTGACCCAGCTGGGACTCGAACCAGTGGACCAAAGAACAAACATCACTTTAATCTCTATTGGAAAACATAAGGCAGGGTAAATGGATGACTAATTATTAACATTATTACCAGGTTTGGTGTTTATTAAAAAGTAATAAAAACATACATGAATTGTTTCAGACAAGAAAGGCATGTAAAATTGAATAAGTAAAAATGCAATTTCATTTTTGAAAATGGGGACTTTCCCAATTTCACACCCAGCCGGGACTCAAACCGGGGATCTTTCTGCTGTGAGGCGACAGCTCTACCATGAATTTGCAGAATGCACAACCTTAGACAGGACTCTTTCTGCACTCTTGAGGCGCTCCAGACGCTCTTTCAGATCTTTTCTTTTACGGGCAACACCAGAATCTTCACAGAGCAGCTTTCCTGGACTGTTCTTTCCAACAAGGCCAAGCATTGCATCCTGAAGCTGAGAGCTGTACTGGTTCAGCATGTGATACTGGACTATCAGTGGAATCTGGTTAGCCAGACGCTCACAGGTTATCTGCAAATACATACCAATAACATTTAGAGTCACATTAAGATGAAGTTTTGATTAAATTTGAACTGTATGTCACAGTAGTAAGCTGTTAAGAAGAAAACTGGCCAGCTTGCAAGGAAATGAATCGGTGTCATATTTCATTCATTCATTTTCTTTTCGGCTTAGTCCCTTTATTAATAAGGGGTCACCACAGCAGAATGAACCACCAACTTATCCGGCTTATGTTTTACACAGTGGATGCCCTTCCAGCTGCAACCCATCACTGGGAAACACCCATACACACACATACACTACGAACAATTTAGCTTACACATTTCACCTATAGCACATGTCTTTGGACTTGGGATCGAAGCACCCGGAGGAAACCCACACAAATATGCCAACTGACCCAGCCGAGGCTCGAACCAGTGACCTTCTTGCTGTGAGGCGATCGGGCTACCCACTGCACCACCTTGGGGTGCCATATTTAGAATTTCTAAATATTTTTATGGAAATCTGCTAGGTGTCCTATAGAGGCACAGAAACTAACTTTACTATTTAAAGAACAAATATTACCGTTAAATAGGAGGTGAGATGGAATGCAGTCTCCCGTACATCTGCATTGGCAAGTGAAGCCTGCAGCCCAAAACCAGCTGTGTTTTTTGATCTTATCATGTTTAGGTGGTTAGTGTAGAGATTGTCTTGGCAGTAGACAGTCTTCTCCAACTTAAACTGAGAACGTATTTTTTTTTCAGCGTTCTGAAACTGCTCATCAAGAAATCTTTCAATTGGCTCTTTTGCAGCCATCAACAGGTTAGGAAAATCCTTAAAATGAAAGTTAGCAATGCAGCCCACAGAGGAGTGAACAATGTCTGTAAACAGAGGAGGTAAAACACATAATCAGTATATGCATTCATGTGATGTTGTTTTTAAAGAAGTTGCTACATTTTGTTTGCTATAAAACATTGTTATCCACCTTTGACATTTCTGAGCAGCTTTAAAGCAGGTTCTTCCAGGTCCTCAACATGCATCCTGATAATGTCAACAAAAGTTCTATAGTTCAGAAATCCAGGAAGCTCATTTCCTCTGTGAGTCCTAACATACTCTTGTAGATCAGTACTGAGATGTTTCTCATCTTTAGAGGAAGTACATACTAAATAAGGAAGAATAAAACCATTAGTGTACTGAATTCCTTAGATCTAAAGAGTAAATCCTCCATATTTTAGAAAGTGTAAGGGTGAAATTTAGAGAAAGGGTTGATTAGCAGAAAATAACAATCAGTAAAATTGCTTAATTTCAGACACAAATGATGTAAATTGTGGAAACTGACCCTAAGATTTCAGGAAGAATTTTCAAGAACTCACAAATAGATATGCTTGGCATTAATAGCAAGTTTGGCATGCTGTCCCAGGAAAGAATCCTGAGCTCAGATATAATTGAGCCCAAGGCTCCCACCTGGTCAATAAGCATATAAAGGGGGTCCGAGATCAGGTAGGTCTCGAGAGCTCCCCATAGAAAAGGGAGGAAAAGGAGAAGATGGGGTGGAAGGTGGAATTCTTTCAAAATGAAGATGAGGCAGTAGGGTAAAATCGGTCTATTTATTGTAAGCTTGGATCCATCTGATTGGATTATTACTGATTAGGGATGAGAAACCAGCCATGCTCAATAATATCACATGCTCCTCTCAAAATTTGTTTGTGAAACTTCACTTAAACTAGCTATGTTAATGCAGTGCAACTATGTTAATGCTATGTTGCTAATGCTACTATGGGTTATACATACAGCTATAGTGTTTTTCAGCCACAGAAAAACTTTTGGTGAAAGGTTAATTTGACTATTTTTAATTTCATATGGTTACTTTTACACAATATTTTGTGTTGTAATTAATGCATACCTGTCAAAATTGAGATGTGAAAATAAGGGATAGCCATCCCTCAAAAAATTCCCCATCACTAAATATGCTAATCGGGAGCTGTTTCATTGTAAGTACACAGTTAAAACGGTCAGTAATATTTATTATTATTATTATTATTATTATTATTATTATTATTATTTACCAAAGATAGAATAAATAGCATACATTGGAAAAAGCTGCAAATAAATTAGCAAACAGTTTAGCCTATTTAAATGAATAGCTATTATAAAGAAATTGAATCTAATTATCAAATCTCATTAACCTTTTTTTCACTGAACATTCTAAACATTCTGATTAAGGAGCAGCGAATGAATCTCTCATTTAGATTTTTCGTTTGATTACATTAAACAACAGCAGTGATTATGCTAATTTAAGACAAAATTTGTTGTTTGAAAGAAAACCCACCAAGATCGACATGTTTAGATGTTGTTAATATTATTATTATTGTTATTATTATTATTATTATTATTATTATTACTATTATTATTATTATTATTACTATTATTATTCGTATATGTCTGTTCAAACACGCACCCAAAGTGAGTGTCGAGCTGTCTCCATGCTACGCCTAGCAAGACGCCACCCTGGGCGATCGCCCATATTGCCCAAGTCTGCCGCTGATCCATTAAATAGACAAGAGCATTCATTTAGTTGTTCAAGCGTAAAACAAGGTGAAAGACTGTTTAAATGCCCACGCCATCAGGAGCAGGAGGCAAGCACAGAAAATTCATTGAATATGCTGTGGTAAAATAAATTTCCATATTTTAAAGACAATGCCTAAAACAATGGATATAATGCAGTGCTTCTTGTCCTGTCTGATACCAACTTTATATCATATATTCATTGATTTTTAAAGAAACCAAATCTTACACGTTGCAATATTGTATGACAGTTCAACGGAAGCACCTGAGCTAGCTTACTGAAAATTAAAAGTCCTTGTGCATATACCATATTGTATTATGAACTCACTCTTAATGGGGTTGGAATCCAGGATGTGTTTCCATGATACAAATTCCTGTCTGATTTTGGAAAAGACCCTTGTGTCTGATTTTACAGGTTCCTCTTCGACCCTCCTAACTTCTTCAAGGGCATCCATAAAGAGGCGAATTTTCTGCATAAAACTTACTTTCAGTAAAGTGAAGAGTCTCAAAGTTACAGTTAAAGTTAATTAGAAACATATTCCACAAATAAAACAAATCAGCAAACTTCATTCAATGGTCATAAAAATACACACTTTTTACTGAAAATTGTCAATATGCCCAACATATCTTCCAACCTAGGATGAAGTCAGTATGTACATTAATAATATAATTTAAGTTCACAAGAAAAACTTTAGGTCTTCAATCACCCATCCTGATCTCACGAGAAAACGTAAGTATTTGACGTTTTGTCAGTTTAGTGGCTAATTTGTACGAATTCGTACGAGTTCAGTCGTACGAAATTGTACGATTTTAAAAAGGAGGCGTGGCACCCAACCCCAGCCATAAACCCAACCGCCATTGGGGGATGAGCAAATCGTACTAAATTGTACGAATTAGATCGTACAAATTAGCCACTAAATCAAAAAGTTACGAATTGCCGTGAGATTGTGTTGAATCATCCATGTCCAGTGTGTAACCCAGTAATTTATAGATTTTCTTTACCTTTATCAGAAAATTGTTCTGCTCAATTTGGTCATCAGGAACACGATCTCCCAGTACTTTGAGACACTCAAACGTCTTCTGTAATTTCATCTCAAGCTGATTCTGCAGCTGTAGCACATTTTCCTAAATGTTCAGAAAATACATCCAAAATGAAACGTTACTATGCAAAGGAATTCTGTATCCCATTCTGATTTTAGTTTAGACTTCAGTTTAATTAGATAATATGTTCATTGTCAGCATTTATGTATGTACAAATTTGTTTACGCACAGCAATGTGTTCAACCAATTCTTTTGTGAGTCTTTGTCCAAGAAGGGGAATTGTAGCTTTTCCGTCATCAAGAAGAGAACTGAAGGGAACAATGGGTTTGAATAGTAACAATGATGTTAAAGACGACTTGAGTATTTTTTCATAATTTCCTCCTATGGATATTATCATTGTTAACAAGAAATTATTATTTTTTTTTTTGAAAACATGTCACCAAACCTGACAGACAAAACCGAGGTGTACAGACAATGACCAGTGTAAACTGTAAAATACTTATCTAAATCCCTTTCCTAAAGTCTGTTGTTGTTGCTAAACAACAGCATTTTAATTTCCAGAAACTATTTAAAATATCTACATATGGCTAATGGATAATGTCTGTCTGGAAAAAAAAAATGAACAGTTATCTATACTAATAATTAAACAATATGAAATAACCAACACTTATAGATGATTATGCCTCTCATCTTTCACCCTTATATGGGTATAAAATGAGCTGTGCTACAAAGAAAGAACTGAGCCAATTCTTGCAGCCAAAATAAACATCTTGCCTGAATTGAGGATGTTCATCAAAAAATCTTTTTTCTTTTTCCAGAGCTTCAACCAGACCAAGCTTGTCATTGATGTCTTGCTGGCCTCGACACTTGACTATCATGTAGCCCTTCTTCAGTGGTATCACTTCATTATTGACTGTTTTGACCACAGTGTCCTCCATCCCTTTGTCCACTAAATCCGGTTTAGTCAGAATACCTGCAGATTGAAGATGTGTTTGTTTCACTCTTATTTGAAGATAAAAACAACAACAATCAATTCAGAAAAATATCAGCCTACATGTAACATAACATACAGAAAGTCCTTTGTCCAGTTGGATCAACTGTGGATGCCATCTTCAGAGCCTCTGTGGTGGCGATGTCAATGTTTGCAGGCACCACAACCAAGCTGATGGTCTCTTGTCTTTTGATGAACTTTTCAATGAGACTTTTTATCTGTAACAGAAAACAAAAATGACCTGAAGCAGTACTGTACAGATGAATAAGTCTAACATTTCTACAAAAATTGCTCAGCAATTTGTGTCTTACTTGTTTCTCAATGTCTTGTGGCTGGTTGCCAGTGGCGACTCTAGCAATACCTGGCAGGTCAATGAGAGTGAGGTCAGGAACATCACATGACTGGATCTCCAGAGTGATCATTTCATGGCTGATCCCTTTACCTGTTCCAGCCAATGCAGTCTGAGCTACAAAACAATACAAAGACACAATCATCCCACAGATTGAAACATTATCAGAGGGCATTAAAGTGCTTAAACTACATATTAATAAACTTTAATGTGTAATAATACCAACCCTTTAAGACAGCATTCTCTATTCCCATTGGTTCCTTGAGTACTTCTGTTTGATCCTTATATGTTAGCAATCCAGACCAGTTTTTATCCCTTGTGATTTTCTTTAGTTTCAGTATCAGAGGACATCGAGTCACAATACCTGTGTTCAAAAGGCATGATCAGCTGAACAACGCCTTGAATGGATCATGAACAGAAAAATCAGAACTCTCTCAATCATTGTACTTTAAAAACATTGTGTACATTTTAGAGCTCAAAAATATCTTGTTAGTCTAAAAATGGATTATATTAAATCTGCGAAAAAGACAGGTTGTGAATGTGCCATGTTTTAACGAAGCGTTTGTCTACACTTCGCGTCCACAGAAGATGATCATTGTCCACTTCCACATCACTGCCTGTTTAGCTCCACCCACCAATTTACACATGTGGTCAGTGTTGGGGAAAGTTACTTTTGAAAGTGCTTTACAATGTCGTGTTTCTTGCAGTTGTCAAGAGTTTTACTAACACATAATTATTGGCATACACATAATTAGAAGACATGGGATCAGCTTTCACTGCTATGCAGATGATACTCAACTATACATTTCAACTAAACCTGATGAGACGTCTGAACTGTCTAAGCAAACTAATTATTATTAGTTGTTAAAGACTGGATGACCAACAATTTTCTTTTCTTAAACTAAGACAAAACAGAATTATTACTTATTGGGCCTAAATCCTGTACACAGCAGATCTCACAACTCAACCTGCAATTAGAAGGATACAAAAATAGCATTAGCTCTACAATAAAAGATCTGGGTGTCATATTAGACAGCAACTTAACTTTTGAAAATCATATATCTAATGTCACAAAAACTGCTTTCTTTTATCTGAAAAATATAGCTAAGTTACAAAGTATGTTATCCATCTCAGATGCAATAAAAGCTAGTCCATGCTTTTATGACTTCTAGGCTGGATTACTGTAATGCTCTGTTTGCTGGCTGCCCAGCATCCTCTATTAACAAACTTCAGCTAGTACAAAATGCAGCTGCCAGAGTTCTTACCAGGTCTAGAAAATATGATCACATCACCACAATTTTATCCTCCTTACACTGGCTGCCTGTTAAGTTTCATATTGAATTTAAAATATTGCTTCTTACCTATAAAGCTTTAAATAATCTAGCTTCTGTTTATCTAACCAACCTTCTGTCTCGCTACAATCCAACTCGCTCTTTAAGATCTCAAAACTCAGGGTTTGTGGTAGTATCTTGAATAGCAAAGTCGAGTAAAGGAGGTCGAGTTTTCTCATTTATGGCTCCTAACCTTTGGAATAGCCTTCCTGATAATGTCCGAGGCTCAGACACAATCTCACAATTCAAAACTAGATTTAAAACCTATCTTTTTAGCAAAGCATACACTCAGTGCATCACTTAGTATCACGTATGATACATGAATGTGTCTCTTTATTCTCTATTTCCACCTAGGGATACTCATCTGGAAGCCCTCAGACTATGCAGCTCCACTGAGACGGGTCTTCGCAGAGGTCCAGCATTCTCCAGCCTCCGGCGCCTAGACTGCAGCTCTGCACAAGACGTTTGGCCAGAGGAGAAATGGTCATGCCCAACTGAGCCTGGTTTCTCTCAAGGTTTTTTATTCTTCACCAATTGGAGAAGTTTTTTCCTCGCCGCTGTCGCCACCGGCTTGCATGGTTCAGGATCTGTAGAGCTGCGCATCGATGGATTTGCTCTTCAGTGTTTGGACTCTCAGTAGTGATTATTAAACCACACTGAACTGAACTAAACTGAACTGAACTTAAACACTGAAAATTGAACTAAAACTGTTTCAATTTACTATGATCTTCTATGTGAAGCTGCTTTGACACAATCTACATTGTAAAAGCTCTATAGAAATAAAGGTGAATTGAATAATCTACACTTAACGACAATCCACTTCTTTTCTTCGATGAGTTCAAAATGACAAGAATCAATTGCAAAAATGTAAGTCTCCAGCATACCATTGTTTGTGTTTCTGTTTCTGACTGACTGTAGTGATGACGGGTGATTCGCGAATTAATCATTTGTTTTAACCGGATCTTTGAACTAACCGAACCAGTTCATTAAATTGAACTGAGTTGTCGTGAAATAGTTTGTGTCTTCAGTAAGTACTAACATACCGGATAACCCCTCTGACTCTAAATAAACCAATGAATACATAAACCCAAGTTATTCAGTTACTAGAACAGTACACTGACTCATCTGCTGTGAAAAAAAGAGACCTGATGATTATGAGTGTGAGCCGACTGTCTGTTTTCCTTTGCAGTATGCTCTCTCATTGAGTGTGTGACAACCTGACTAAGGTCATTTTTATTCCACAACATATTTTTTAAAAGCCAATTAAGCAAAGTAAAAAGTATCTCAAATAATATTCCTTATTTTTAAAAGTAATGCGTTTCTTTACCTGTTACTTAAAAAAATAATATTACTTATAATGCTTTACCCCCAACAATGCATGTAGTAAGTAACAAGAGGCAAACGCAGGTCTACACAAAAATAAAACAATTAAGATGACCTGAACGCAATAAGATAATGCAAATTTTAGGACAGATTTGGCACAATACAAATGAAAATTTTAAACTTAGAAGAACGTAGAGTAAAAACATTGTACAGTTTCAGTACACGATGATCATTGTGCTTGAATTACCTGTTCCCCTAGGCAGCGCCACTCCAGACAGGGCTTCCAGCACTGAACTCTTTCCTGAGCTCTGGTCACCGATGACAGCAATAGCAGGCAGATTCAGGTCCTTTTCAACACCTAATGCCCTCAGAGTGTCCACTAGGTCAATGAATGGCTGTACTTTCTTTTCATAGTAATGGTTTAGACCATTAAATTCTCCCTCTGCCGAATCGGATAAAGACATGTCCAACCAATTCTGAAATACATATTTATATATATATTTAAATTATGTGACATTGAATACCAACATTCTAATTTGTGTACATTACTGAATTAATATAGAGACAGACAGGTCAAGGTATAGGCAATATGAGATTTATCAAGATCATTCGTGAGAGAGATTATATGTCTGTTATATTTAAACAGCATAATGTTTGGCAGTTTCCATGATGCATTCTATTATCTGATGACAAAAGCTGAATCTCAAAATAAGTTGCTCTATAGTTGTACTTTAACCCTAATCAAACACACCAGAGTAAGCTACAGTAATCAAAGTCTAAGGTTTCCTAGAAATTGGGAAGGTGAGTTTTTCTTGTTCCTGATTCAAAACTCTGCAGGCCTACTGTAAGCTTGCCCATCCTTAGGCTAGCCCAACCAGTTTTTTATTTTTTTGACTAACTACATCCCACACAAAAAAACAGAAAAAAAAACTGTGTATATATATATGTGTACATATATACGTGCATACATGTACCTGTATAGGTTCATATTTGCATGTATATATCTGTGTATATGCACATATATGTTCACCTATATGTTTACCTATATATTAGTAAAATTATTAAAATCTATAGCTGCTAGACACCATAAATAAAAGAAATGTACATTTTTTATTTACTTAAGAACAATCAAATAGTACAAGAAAAAAAATATAGTACAAAAATAAGACAAAAAAAAAATACATTATTTTGTTATACATTTCCTTCTTTTCTACTATGTTGATACAAGAAACAATTGACCTTGTAAATGTTTCAGGAAAACGTGTAGACATCATAGCTTTCCATCTCCTCTCACTTATTTGCCATAGTTAAATTCCATAGCATGGGAATTTATACCAATTTCACACATACATACGTTTTTTGCAATTTTTTTTAGCTCTTAGTTATTGCCTTGATAATAGAAAATATGAGCCAGGCATCATGTATGACAGTTGCCAAAGTGAGATAGGAGGACACATAACTTCTATGTATAAGGCTTATATGCGGATATAAAGAAGCAATACAGAATATGGCCTGTATATGCACATATATGCACCTCAATTTGCCTATATGTGGAATATATACATGTATATGCAGCATATATATTATCATATATGTGCATACATACTTCATATAGGTTTCATATATGCACATACAGTATATCCTCATATAGGTTTTTTCCATGTGGGATGAGTGGAGTAAGAAAACAAATTTCAGCAATCTACACTGTTCTGGATTTGATGAACAACAAAATTCAGATTTGCAGCCCAGAAACCCTATCGATCACACAACGGTTCAACGATCACACTTTGCAATAAAGTTTCATTAGTTAATGTTAGTTAATAATGAACAATACTTGCACTGCATTTATTAATCATAGATCAGTAATGCATTATTAAAATACAAATTCATGTTTGTTAATGCAATTAATGCACTGAACTTTAACATGAAATAACAATGAAAAATTTATTTCCATTAACTAACATTAACAAAGACAAAAAGTAATGTGATGAATGAACTGTTCATTGTCTGTTCATGCTAATAAACACATGAATTAACATGAACTAATACAACATTATTGTACAGTGTTACCCCATATTATGGAGCTAATAATATGCCAAAAAAAATCTGAATTAGAATTGTGTTCACTTTAATTATAGGCAATTGAAACTTAATAAATCTGAATTTTTATATAAAAAAAATATTTGAATTAGAATTTCTTAATTTGAATTTGAATTCCATAACTGAATATTAAACATTATAGACGTATTTTCAAACTTCAGACTTTTCCATCTACTCTTCCCTGTTGATCACCCCTAACCTACTTTCTGCTGAATCTGAATATCTGGTTTTCAACTTCTTCATCTTGAAAACTTGAAACTGTATTTTTACAAACTGGATATCTGCTGTCTATGAATTCAGAACACAAAAAAATCTGAAGTTTAAAAATACTTCTCTAAAAAAATTCAGCCTTAAAAAATTCAGTTGTCCAAAATTTTAGATGTTCAATATTCAAGTTATGAAATTCTAATTTAAATGAAGAAATTCAAAACAAATTTTAAAGGCATATAACAATTCTGATTTATTAAATTAACTCAATTCAAATTCAGATAGTTTTGGCATATTATTAGCTCCATACTAAATCTGATAAAAATCTTTTTTTTTTTTTTATCTGTTTTACATCTAAATTCTGAACGTGTTAAAAGCGTTTTCTTAATGTCTTTTAACACACATGAAATGTCTCAAACGCAGACTACCAGGGAGCCTTTCTGCTGAATCGCATAGAGTAACTATTCATTACTGTATTATAATGGTTTGCAGAAGCTGAAAGTGTCGTTCAAAAATTGCTTAATACATCTGCTGCTGAAGTCATTTCAGGCTACATACATTTACGTGAGACTCTTATCTGCACAGTTAGTTGGCATACTTGTTCAAGTTTCTCTATTAAAGACTTACACAATGAGAATATAAAGATTTGAAATTAGAAGACAACAAGTTGGTACTTACTCAGTTCACCACACTGGCACCGTTATGATATGCTCAGAGACGATTGCAGGTTTATAAATACTTTTGTTAGTTTCGCTTTCATTTAGTCGTGTTTTAGTTTCATTTGTGTGTGTGTGTGTGTGCGTGTCTGTGCATGTGTGCATGTGTACCCTAAATCTTGAATGGCCTGAGGTTAGGATTAAGGTAACAGAAAATCACAAGGACTTTTCCTTTCGAAATCAGTCACAATAGTTAGAGGAATGTGTTTGCATTTGGCCTTGAAATCGTGTCAGTGATGTTTCAATGGTTAGGCCTACTGTTCCTATTTCTTTAGTGAAGATTTGTTCCAGTAATAGTTATTCAAGTCACTTTTATTTCTATAGTCCTTTATACAAGATTTTGTTAAAGTTGCTTTACATGGATGAACAGGAGACTTAAAAAGCCCCTATTGTACATGAAATAGGGTCATATTTTGATTGTAAGGGTCTGCAACAACAGTCTAATATGCATGCAAGGTCAAAAAGCACTTTCATGGTCTTATAATCTGCATTTATTTTTACCTAATTATCCCAGCGACTCCCATATGAATCGTTCAGTGATTCATTTGTTCCCAAACCCCTCCTTAGCGTGAAGCTAATCTGCGCTGATTGGACTGATGACAGCCTGCTGCGATTGGTCGACACTGACAGCCTTTAGCGCTAGACGGAGTGAAAAGTCCAGCAGCTAATTAACAATATAAAAGTAGTCAAGAGTGCATACACGCTTCATAGTGTAATACGTGAATTTTGGCTGCCAGTGGGTGAATGTAAATACAGACAATGTACTAGAAAATACAGACGACTAACTATTTTATTGAGCAAAAACTCCAAGAACTGGCGAGGAGATCTCCTAGCCCGATACACTCTACCTGCTTTTTTCACACACACACACACGCACGCACGCACGCACGCACGCACGCACGCACGCACGCACACACACGTTACCCTCCTCCTCAGAGGACACAACACCAAAACATTCAAAAACAGAACACCTCACCTCAAACCTGAGCTGAACTATTTTGAAACTTGACCGATGCATGTGTGTGGGAACAGCTGACGGTCCGTAAACAAAGTGGCACGCGTCGCATTTTCAGCGTGGCTTTACACGCGATATGAGAATATAAAGAGTTAACCAGATACAGTACACATGGTTAAAAGTAACAAAACACAACTAAATACATAATTTGCAAGCTAGAGTAAACGAGGCAATAATTTTAATCGCACGTACTTACACTTGTGAAATGGAGGAAGAAACTGATCCATGATGCACTGATCCATGTTCTGACAGTCTTTACTGATCCTTCCTTTAACAAAAGGCCAATGAAGTCTTCTTTGTAAGCATGTAGTTTCCAGAAGCACTCGAACAGCACAAGGCTGGGCTATAATGCTGAGGTATTTTTGCAAAACTGAACCTTTACCACTGACTCTTCACAGTTTCATCTTTGGGCAGAGACTGTCAATAATATCCATCTGAGCACAGCTTGACTTAATTCGACCGGTGTGGTGAGAAATCAGGTCCCCCCTGTGTGTGTGGCTTTTTTTTTCTGTGTTAGCGGGTGGGGCCACAGGTTTCAAATCTCCCTGGTTTGCGCACGCTAATACTGGGCGGGGCTTGTGTTTCGTAGCCACGTCATCGCGAAACACCTAATGACTCGTTATCAAGACGACTCGTTTGATGCACCATGAGTCGACTCTTTTATAGATAAATCAACAGTTTTAAACACTGTACACTTACAGATTTAAGCCTTAGCTGGATATTTCACTTCACTTAGAGCTGTGTTAAGCAGATCGCACACCGGAAGCGCTGCTCGGCACCGCGACACGACGCACACATGACAGTTAAAAGTATCCAACACCAGACGCAGACATTCGCATGATATTTAACATGAAACTAATCAGATGGCGCTCTGTGGTGCAACAGAGAAATGAACAGTGTCCTGAGTGTCCCGGTGTGTGTGCCCTGATAGAAACCTATGCTTAGAATTCTGAAATGTATGGCGCTGCGTGGCGCTACGCTCAGCGGCGCTTTTGGTGTGCGACCTGCTTTACACACTACATGGAAGGTCATTTTCAAAAACCCATAATATTGGCTCTTGTAGAAAAGTCAGAAAATAATATTTCAATTAGTAGGACATGTTCAGAGTAGGCTGCAGAGTAGTGTCAGAATGCTGATGAACATTATTTCTAGCAAGTTCAACAATAACTCAGTTAAATTCAATATGAATATCAATGTTAAAAGATGATCCACTAAAGGACAACTCCATCTACCCTAATTAAACAGCCAAAGGCTACAGTGCATGGCATGCAACAAACAATCCATCAAGTGAAGTTTATTTATAAACAAATTTTGAGAGGATCACATGCTTACGATTGACCATGGCTGGACCCGCATTAGCCAACACATGATTCACCAATCAAATGATTCCTAAGTCACTATAAATAAGCAGAGATTTCATACCTCAGTCATCTTCATTTTGAACTATTCCACCCCTATTTCTCCTGCCTTTTCCTAGATAGGGCGGCACAGCAGCCCAGTGGTTAGTGTTGGAGTATTCAATCAATTCCATGCATGTTCAATAAAAAGGTCAGGAGAGGTTTCTCTTCTAAGTCAGATATTTTAATCATTTATTGGATACAACTGAATAATTCCTCAATGCTATGCAAAAGTTACATTCAGGTGCGCAACAAATTAATTTCCTGATTCGTGCTTTTATATGTAGCTAATATTGACAGGCGGAGTTTAGTGGAATTCATCACTAGTGAATCATTCTCCAGTACTCCATTGGCCGCACCCATACATACGTCCTCTTTTTCTACGAATTCTCTGCACAACGTCAAAAAGCACAAGATTTCTCAACTGCGAATTCCGTGCCCACATGAAGTTTCACTGCAGAGCTCAAGTTAATTTTAGACAATGAGGCCTTTGCATTTCTATCAGCTTCATCTACTTCTGCAAAAAGGCAGTATGCAAAACATATCACACTCAAGAAGAAATTTGGTTAATATATATCACCTTAAGAAATGCAAATACAATTGTTTAATGAAAAGAAAAATAGAAAAGAAAAAAGCAAGAATGTCCCTGGTTCAAGTCCTTACCAAACGACGTTTCTTTGTGGAGTTTACGTGTTCTCTCCGTGCTTGCGTGGGTTTCCCCTGGGTTCCCCAGCTTCCCCAGTGATATAAGTAAATTGATTAAACCAAATATGCACCATAGACGAGCATCTAAGTCAGCAGTATTTCGCTTCATAGCAATCTGTAATTTGTCATTAGCCATAAATAAGGAGAGTTCTCGAGATCTACCTGAGCTCAAACTCCCCTCTCGCACTGCAAATGGGAGGGAGCCCTGGGCTTGAGGATCTTTTGAGCTCAGGGCTCTCCCAGGACAGCCAAACAAGCTCATGAATTGATAGAAATGGAGGACAAACCTTGGGAGAAATTGGGTTTGGTCTCCTCTGGCCAAACAGATAAGAGGCAAAGCTGCAGTCTAAAAAGACATTGGTGGACAATGTATGGGACCTTGAAAACAGTATCCATCATGGTAAAGGTCTAGGTCCAACTAGGTCTGGGATGAGTGTTCGAGCTGGCCAAAAGGACCTAAGTTGAGACTCATCTAGTCAATGTCCTCTCTGAGTGTGTGAATCTGTGTTGAGGTCACCCTCTGAGCATGACAATCATCTCCTTTGGACCATAGTCCAGATCCAAGATTATGTGAACATCAGGAAACAGACAGATATGAGACGCCATTCTTCTTATGGTGTGATTTGGGGAATGGGCTTTATAATCAATAGAATTTTCAAATTTATAATTTTATAATTGATATTTATTATTTTTGGTATGCACACGCTGCATTTTGAACCAGATTAAGTTTTTTTATGAGACTACAGGGCAATCACCAAGCAACACTTTACTATTGTCACGACTGCTCTCTCACAAATGCACAGGATTGCAGGAATTATCAAAACGTATTTATTTATATAACACTCACTGGAACATCGACACACAGGAATCTTGGGGTGAAGACAACAAGAATGACGTTTAACACCAGACTTCATTAAACTAATTACACACATGGGTAAAACACAGGTGAGACTCATCAGACTAAAAACAGGCGGGAAAACTGACCAAAGGGATCACAAGACGAAAACATAAGCACATGGAACACAACATGGTGAAACATCACTTGACACACAAAGAACCCTGACAACTAATATCTAGTCACAAAGTCATTAAAGCAGAAATTTGCTTTTCTGCTCCAGACTTTTATAACATTTGTCATAGTTTGGCAATATTTTTAAGAAAAAATGGGTAAATTTTCAAATGGGTAAAATGTGTTTAGGAAAAATACGGTCAGAATATTGACTTTCGCATTTTAATTATGTACCCTGTATATCTTTACGTCTAAAAAGAGTTTGATTATTAGAGTAGAACATTTGGCATTGGAAAGATCTGAGTGATGATTTAAATCAGAGTGAATATGTTGAAGCTTGCTCAAACTGAATAAATGAATGGTTTTCCTTTCACTTTAAGGTTTTATGGGACTTTCTTTATTGACTTGAATCAATTGTTCATAGAAAAATGCTGCAGATTTCATCATGTCATTGCACGTTATGCATTATTCACTGTACGTTTCAGTTTACTCTGCCCATTTGTGCCCTGCCCTTTTGTGTGGGAAATACCCACAAAAACAGCAAAGCTTTTGTTTCTGTTGGATTTTTCTTGAAATGTGTGTGTGTGTGTCCTCCAGACTCTTGTGAACTTGCTCATAAACAAAGCTCTGATCAATGTTCAGATGCTTGCACACACCTGTCATTTCATTTCAAAAGACCTCTATATATTGTCAAGAGCCATGGGAATTAATTATGTTTTGCTTGTATTTGTATTTATGTGTTGGACTAAAAGGGTACACTGCAATACATAAATGTGCAGTATATATATATATACATATATATATTCCCAATTGATGTTTAACAGGGCAAGGAAATTTTGACAGTATGTCTGATAATATTTTTTTCTTCTGGAGAAAGTCTTATTTGTTTTATTTAAGCTAGAATAAAAGCAGTTTTTAATTTTTAAAAGCCATTTTAAGGTCTAAAATTATTAGCCCCTTTAAGCTATATTTTTTCTCGTTTATCTACAGAACAAACCATCATTAAACAATAACTTGCCTAATTACCCTAACCTGCCTAGTTAACCTAATTAACCTAGTTAAGCCTTTAAATGTCCCTTTAAGCTGTATGGAAGTGTCTAGAAAAATATATCAAGTCAAATATTATAAAAGTATCTAGTCAAATATTATTTACTGTTATCAAGATAAAGATGAAAGAAATCAGTTATATATAATATACAGTACATATAATATACATATCCTGAGTGTATTTAATTTCCATTTATAGCCAATCATCAGGATCTAATGCGACAAATTATTTGGTTTATTAACAGTTTAAATTCTGACAATTTGATTAAGAATTATTAGGCAAAATACATTTTTCAAAACGACAATATAGTAACAAAGTGAATAAACCATTCACAATAAGACCAGTAACATGCAATAGGAAAAACAGGGATACAATTTTTAACATTTGGGATTTTAAAGCAATTTGTAGCCTTTTCCAATGTCACACACCCAGCCGGGACTCAAACCAGTGACCTTCCTGCTGTGAGGCGACAGCTCTATCCTCAATTATGCAGAATGCACAAACTTAGACAAGACTCTTCCTGCACTCTTGAGGCGCTCCAGACGCTCTTTCAGATCTTTTCTTTTACGGGCAACACCAGAATCTTCACAGAGCAGCTTCCCTGGACTGTTCTTTCCAATAAGGCCAAGCATTGCATTCTGAAGCTGAGAGATGTACTGGTTCAGCATGTGATACTGGACTATCAGAGGAATCTGGTTAGCCAGACGCTCACAGGCAATCTACAAATACATAGCAGTTTCTTTTTTAAATCATTATGTCTTTGTTTATGTACAGTGCAAGAGATTAACTAAAATTCTTTATTCTTTAAAGAATCTTTGATGTGTTTAATTATATTTTTCTTCTATCTCACATTAAGTTGAAGGAATAATTAACAGTACTGTATAAGGCAAGCTACAGTAGTAAGCTGTTTAGAGGGAAATAGGCCAGTTTGCAGAAAAATTATTGAGTATTTGGAATTTAGAAATAATTTTAAGCAAAACAACAAACCATACTCTATAAAGAACAAGCATAGACATGGGACGATAACCAGTTTCAAGGTTAACCGCGATTTGGAAAAATCAAGGTTTTAAATAACCGCCAAAGTTTTCCCTTCTACCGTTCCTAAGGTATTTTTAAGTTTTTTACATGTTTTTCACATCTATTTTATTTAGTTTTTTAGGGCAACAGTACATCCAGCAGAAAATGAACCTCCACATCAAAAGCTACTGGTCCAAAATATTTTAAATATTTCTTAAAATAAAATATATTGTGTTCAATGGGTGAAATAAGTTGTTGTTTTTTACCCAGACATTTAAAAAGAACTGATTTTGGAGCAGTGACCACAATACCGTGATACCATGAAGCTGTGATATTTTTATCCAAGGTTATCATAGCGTCAGAATCTAATACCGGCCCATGCCTAAACAAGGATAACTTAATTAAAAGGTATACAAACCGTTAAATAGGAGGTGAGATGGTATGCCATCTCCCGTACATCTGCACTGACATTGGGTGACTGCAGACCATATCCTCTTAAATTATTTTTTGCAGTGGTTAGCTGGTCACTGTAAAGATCGTCTTGAGAGTAGACAATCCTCTCCATCTTAAACTGAGAATGTATTTTTTCCTCAGCCCTCTGAAACTGCTCATGGAGGAAATCTTCAGTTGGATCTTTCGCAGCCCTCATCAGTGGAGAGAAGGCGTTAAAATGAGCATTAACGATATGGTCTACACTGGAGTGGACAATGTCTGTAAAGAAAAGAGTCAATCAGAGGAGGTAAAACACATCATGTGTGCATAACTGGCTTCATGTGTTCTCTTATGTATAACTTTTTTCAAATAATCTGCTATTTTTTTTTGTTTAGTAGCAAAAAATGTAAAATGTAAAGGATAAATCCAAATGTCTGTAAAACATCAGACACTGCTCTTCACCTGTAACATCTTTGAGCAGCTTTAAAGCAGGTTCATGAAGCTCCTCGATGTGTTTCTTGACAATGTTCTCGAAGGTTCTGTAGTTCACAAACCCAGGAAGCTCCTTTCCTCTGCGTGTCTTTACATACTCTTGTACTTCATCTCTGAGGGTTTCCTCCGCTTAAGAGAACAGACAGAAATCAGAAAAAATACTATTAGCATATTGGACTCTTCACTGCCACAAAAAAAGTTAGTGGCAGTGGAAAAAAATACATTGAAAGTGAATGACAAAGAAAATGACAAAGAGCTGATTTACAGAAAACAACCATCAGTAATACTATTTCTTCAAAGACACAAGCCAGAATAAGCAGAATCACTGCAGGGGCCTTTTAAATGAGAGTTAATGCTGTATTGTTAATGTGACAGTTCAATTATAAACTCACTCTTGATGGCTTTGGAATTCAGGATGCGTTTCCATTTGACAAATTCACCTCTGATTTTTGAAAAGACCCTTGTGTCTGGTTTTTCAACATCCTCTTCTGCCATCTGAACTCTTTCAAGAACATCATTAAACTGGCGAATTTTCTGTAGAAAACAAAATCTCAAAGTTACACATAACAAAATTGTTGGGTGGAACATAGACAATTAAAAATAATAACAAAACTGCTCATTTAAATACAGAAGGCAATGTATATAACTCATAGAAATGACTTCTTTATTGTACTGTTTCTGTACCACAGACTTTATCTAAGGCATCAAATTTTATAAAAATAAAAAATACACATCAACAGGTGTGTCAATATATAACATCTTATAACAATGATTAGAAACAAATGTCATTTCATAGAAAACTTCAAACATTATCATCAATGTCCAGTATTTGACCCATTAATTAAAAAATCAATTTCCTTTACCATAATCAGAAAATTGCTCTTCTCGTTTTCATCAAGAGGAACACCATCTCCCAGTCCTCTAAGATCAGCAGCTGTCTTCACTAATTTCATCTCAAGCTGATTCTGCAGCTGTGGCAGATTTTTCTAAATGTAAAGAAATTAAATGGTGACATGAAAAACAAATGCAAACAAGACTGCAAAAGAACTTTCTTCTTCTGATTTGAGTTTATATTCTGTGTAGGTCATACAGTAGGTGCTGTGTCAGTGTTTCTGCTGTATGAATTTGTGTACGCACAGCAATGTGTTCAACCAATTCTTTTGTGAGTCTTTCTGCAAGAAGGGGTATTGTAGCTTTTCTGTCTTCAAGAAGAGACCTAAAGAAAAATAATACAATCGGGTATATATATATATATATATATATTGAAGTCAGAGTTGAAGTCAGAATTTTTAGCCCTCCTTTGAGGTTTTTTTTCTTTTTGTAAATATTTCCCAAATGATGTTTAACAGAGCAGGGAAATTTTCACAATATGTCTGCTAATATTTTTTTCTTCTGGAGAAAGTAGTTTTTAATTTTTTTAAAGCCATATTAAGGTCAAAATTATTAGCCCCTATAAGCTATATATTGTTTTCGATAGGCTACAGAACAAACTGTCATTATACAATAACTTTCCCAATTACCCTAACCAGCCTAGGTAACCTAATTAACCCAGCTAAGCCTTTAAATGTTACTTTAAGCTGTATACTACTATCTTGAAAAATATCTAGTCAAATACTATTTACTGTCATCATGGCAAAGATAAAATAAATCAGTTATTAGAAATGAGTTTTTAAAACTATTATGTTTAGAAATGTGTTGAACAAATAAACAGAGGGGCTAATAATTCTGACATCAACATTATATTAAATTGATACTAGACATTTAAAAAAAAACACATTAACAAATGCCTGACAGATCAAATTGACAATTTAACAATGCTAAATATAAATTGTGAACTACAAATCTAAAGCTTAAAACCTCAACAACAGCATTTTAATTTCCTGAAACCAATAAAAATGTCCACATATAGCAGGTGGAGGAGTATTCATCTTTGCCGCATGAAGCCTATAGTGTCTATGTTTACTAAAAAGGGCTGAATAATCTGCTTCACTAAAATAAAATAAAAAAATGAGCAAAATGTTAAAACCTAATCAATATCTTGCCTGAAATGAGGATGTTCATCAAAAAATCTTCTTTCTTTTTCCAGAGCTTCAACCAGACCAAGCTTGTCATTGATGTCTTGCTGGCCTCGACACTTGACTATCATGTAGCCCTTCTTCAGTGGTATCACTTCATTATTGACTGTTCTGACCACCGTGTCCTCCATGCCTTTGTCCACTAAATCTGGTTTAGTCAGAATACCTGCAGATTGAAGATGTGTTTGTTTCACTCTTATTTGAAGAAAACAGGAACAATGTATTTGGCAATACTTCACTTATTCTGTGATTAGTGTGCCAATAAAAATTAAACTTGGTAATACTTTAACCTGCTGACGTGGTGCTGCCGCTGAAGTACAGTACCAGTTACATTAGCCTACAAGTAACATAACATACCCAAAGTCCTTTGTCCAGTTGAATCGACTGTGGATGCCATCTTCAGAGCCTCTGTGGTGGCGATGTCAATGTTTGCAGGCACCACAACCAAGCTGATGGTCTCTTGTCTTTTGATGAACTTTTCAATGAGACTTTTTATCTGTTACAGAAATGACTTGAAGCAGTACTGTACGGATGAATAAGTCTAACATTTCTACAGAAATTGCTCGACAAACTGTGTCTTACTTGTTTCTCAATGTCTTGTGGCTGGTTGCCAGTGGCGACTCTAGCAATACCTGGCAGGTCAATAAGAGTGAGGTCAGGCACATCACATGACTGGATCTCCAGAGTGATCATTTCTTGGCTGATCCCTTCACCTGTTCCAGCCAATGCAGTCTGAGCTACAAAACAATACAAAGACACAATCATCCCACAGAAAAAACATTAAAGAATCACAGGGTATGAAAACTCTTAAACTATATGTCAAAAGACATTTGAAGTGATACAGTACCATTTAAGACAGCTTTCTCAATTTTTGTAGGGTCCTTGAGTTCCCTTATTTTATCATCATATGTCAGCAATCCATGCCAGCTTTTGTCCTTTGTGATTTTCTTCAGTTTAAGTACAAGAGGACAGCGTGTCACAATACCTGTTGTGAATATAGGATGTCAAATTGTTAAATTGAAACTAAGAAGTAATGAATGAGAAAAATGTGTTTTATAACCTGTTCCCCTAGGCAGCGCCACTCCAGACAAGGCTTCCAGGACTGAACTCTTTCCTGAGCTCTGGTCACCGATGACAGCAATAGCAGGTAGGTTCAGGTCCTTTTCAACACCTAATGCCCTGAGAGAGTCCACTAGGTCAATGCATGGACGGACCTTCTCTTCATAGTGCTGGTTTAGACCACTACTTTCACCCTTTGTTGAACCGGATGGAGACATGTCCAACTAATTCTACAAAAATATGACCAAGAGCAGGAGTTTTACATTATCTGAAATTTTTGTTTAGTTTCATTGAGGGCATTGTGTCCGAGATTACATGTCTGAGAAAGCATGTCTCAGCTTGATATGAAAGTCTGCAGTCAGATATTATAGGCTGCACAGGCAAACAGAAATAGAAAGTAAGCAGAGAGGGAGAGAGCAGTGTAAAGATAAAGAGAGCGATAGAGAGAATTCAGCCATGCTGAAAGAGGAAAGAAAACGTAAAGCAGCCAAGCTGAAACAGTGAGATGCATCACAATAAACTTTTCATGTTTTGTTTGCATTTCATTCATCCTTGGTAACTTATGTTTAGACTTTTGAGTTTGCAAGCCTAATAGACTGTTAATGGACATATTTGGTTTGCAGAGGGCCTTCCGCACCTTGCATAGTCCACGTATAAGGCAGATCGGTACTGATTGATGGTTCGCAAGTTCACAAGTACACTATTGCTGGGTTGCGGCTGGAATGCATCCTTGACTTGAAAAGATAGCAGATTGGTAGTTTATTTCTCTGTGGCAACTCCTGATAAATCAGGGAATAACCAAAAGTAAAGTGAGTGAGTAAAATGAACACTCTAAGGCCCAATCCCAATTCTACTCCTTAGCCCTTCCCAGCTCTTTTTAACTTAAAGGCGTAGGGTTTAGGGGAATGGCAAGAAACTGAGAATTTTCAGGGCCACATTCAAAACCTACAAAAATTTCCCAGATTTTCCCAAATTCCCAGTCAGGAGATGCACAAATTAGTATTTTTACTTCCTATTTTTACAACAAACAAGCATATGTTTTAATACATCCATTAAGGTGTTCATGTTGTACTGTCATGCTTTAAAAAAATGCTAAAATAAAAACCGCTAAATTTCACCACATACTTTCACATGTGACACTTGATGACACTCAAAGACTGTAAACACCTTTTTACAGTGTCAGCTATAATGTTAATGTTGTTTTTGTCTCTTTACATAAATGAATACGGCCACGGTGTAAATGCACAGTACAGTTATGAGCTTATTGCCACAGTTTTGCTCCAACCCTATGCAAACAAAGCTGATCTAGTAGTGTTAAACACCTTGATTAGTTGAATTAGCTGTGTTTGATTAGGGTTGGAGCAAAACTGTACTGAGCTATATGGCCCTCCAGGAATTGAGTTTGAGACCCATGTTCTGCAGAAAGGTAGCTCTCTAGGAACAGGGTTGGTGACCCTTGCACGAAAAACAAGACCTCTGTGCATAAACAGCCAAACAAGCATTGAGTATGAAGAACAAAATACATTAGAGATAGTTTCAGATACGTTCATTAAATTTTTAATTAAATGCAATTATCAAATTTTGGTCTTTGACCAAAGAAATATATATATCTTTAATATCTTAAGCTCCGCCCATGATCTGTCCCAGACCACCTCCTAAAGTGGTTTGACTGATCCGATTTATATAGCTATCCATCACGAATGATCAAGATTAGAGCTATCCGATCGTAAAAAAGTCACCAGATGTAAACATCCCTCGTTTGTAGCTTAAAACAACACCCGTGTTTTACCAACCCCTTTCAACGAAGAAAAAGAGAGAGAGAGAGAGAGAGAGAGAGAGAGAGAGAGAGAGAGAGAGAGAGAGAGAGAGAGAGAGAGAGAGAGCGAATAAAATTTGGGAAGCAGGTACTCACTCTGTTCAGCTCTGTGAGATGAATAAAGCTTTCGCTCAGAGAGCCCGACCCATACGCTTAGGTTTCGGTTTCATTTTACCCGAAGCTGCACAAAATGTAGCCAAGTAGAGTTCTGTTTTTATTTTTTGTTAAAAGAATCAAATTACATTATTCATTTCATGGTCTCGTAGGACTATACCTTTTTCCTCAGTTAGCAGTTTGTTAAAAACAGATCTTTTTTCACAATCATGTTAAGTTTCGCTTTACTCATAAGTTTCAATTTATTTGAAACACATCCCACATTGCATTTTTCAGAAATGCTGTAATTTGTTCAAATTATCACAGAACAGATTTTGAACAGCTTGTCTCGAACAAATCGTAAAGACATATTAAAGCAAAAAATATAAATGACAACAACTTTAAGTCAGTTTTCATTGACTCTATATTGTTTTGTATATCAGACAGTAAATGGTTCTTCGTTATAATTGTCACCATGCTTAGAATGAAAACAAACGTTTTGTTTCACCTGAATGAAAGCCAAGAATCTTGTTAAATCTGTTAAACATCAGGCTAAAACAGTGCTCATTAGCTGAATTATGTCATTTAGGCAGTTCAGAGTAAATGTGTAAACTTTGGATGCCTTAAGAATCTTGTTTTATAAAGTGACAGTGCGCCCAGCTAACAATTTTGTGTATAATAGCAGTCTAATAGAAATCTAAATGTAGACAGCTTGGCTAAAACAAGGCTAAACTTGGGCTGTCAGACATCTAAGAAAAGCCCAAAACTAGTCATCAAACAGACAGATTAAACAGACTTTATATGTGTAGTCTTTCATTTCTGTCTATGTGATGACTGGTCTAGTTTTGGCCTATTCTTAGACATCTATTAGATTTTCACTGACAGCCCAAATTTAGCCAAGATGACTATGTTTAGACGTCTATTAGACATCTTTTAAAAAACAAAAAATGTTTGCTGGCAGGGGCATAGCGGACATTTTAAAAAAGGGGGGGGGGGGGCTGTATGAGATCATACGTACATATAATTATTAATCACCTGTTTCTAAATGGTCTGTCTCTAATCTAAAACTCTACCCCGCTTGCTGGGTAGTATATAGACTTTTTTCCAGTGTTTGATTTAAAATGTTCCCTCAAAACATAAAGGCTTATTCTATAGCTGATATCACAACAAACTGCATTACAAAACAGACAGATGTAAAAGATAAGGCTATTTATTTCCCACACAGCATGCATACAAAGGTGAAATAAGCAAGTATCATCCTTAGATGAAGCTTCAAACAACAGGCTCTGTGGTAACAGACACGTGTACGTGTACATTAGTCTGCATGCCATGCAATGGCAGTAAAAGTCAGAATTGTATTCATATTCACATGTTTGCAAAGAGCTAGAATATTTGAGCAGAGCACCAGAGGTAGAAATACTCTTTTGAGATCAAAGTGACGAGTTAGAGGAATGTGGATATGTTGCTGCTTGGAAATCCTAGTCTGTACATACTGTCACTGCACAGCAGTTTTCCTTCTCTTTCTTTCAGCCTGCAGCCCTCTAGTGGTCACAGCCAAACAGCTGCTGAGACACCTTCTGCTGCTCAGGCATGATTTTGGCCATCAGCATAACTGGGACACTGTCATAATTGTAGAAATGGTTACCGATGACAACCGTCACACCCTTGGGTCCGCACATAGCTGTATCAATCCTTTTGAACTGTGTAATGGTTCCTTCCTTCACCAGCTTACGTGGGGTGGCTTTCAAGTCAACATCATAGATTGACTGACCTATAGAAGAAGAGACAGTGAGCTTTCTACCACTGAAAAACAAACTCTTGCAATAAGGTGTTTTACAGAGCTAGCATGACCGTGTTTATACCTTTGATGATGTGAACAACATGATGATCAGCGCACACAAAGGCAGCATCTACGGGACCATCAATTCCCAGAACATCCTTCAAGGGTTTAGGGTAGCCCTCTAGGTGTGTGTGTGGCTTTCCAACTTTGTACACAAACACATTATTGTCCTGCACACATAATATTTGATAATATAGTTGTACACACTTTCACTTTACAGAGTTCAACAAAAGGAAGAGACACCTAATATTATAAAGCCTATTGCAGCACAAATGAACCTTGATCATGTAGAAATGGCCATCATAAGAGAAGACTGAATCCACTTCACTGTGCAGTTCCTTAAATTCACTCTCAATTGTGTCGGAATGAAACTTATCACCAGATATGCTGAGGAAGTGGTGACCTAGAGAAAAAACACAAGGATTTCATTCATTCATTCATTTTTCTCTTGGTGTAGTCCCTGATTTATCAGGGTCACCACAGCGGAATATGTTTTGGGGTATGTTTTCCACAGCGGTATTGAACTAAAAAGTTAAGTGAACAAATCAACTACTGACTTAGACTTTACAAAAAATTTTACATAATTAATAACATTGTCTTACAGTCTGAATGCTATCAATTTAAAGAGTTAGATATTACTGATCTGGAATTCAGACTCAAGTTCTGGGTTTTTAGAAAGAATCATTTAAATGATGAATAAATGATGGTTTTAAAAAGAGTCCTTTGTCGCCACCTACTGGCATAATAATGTAATGTATTTTTGTAATCTTAATCGATAACGCTCTACAATGGGACATGTCGTTGATTCTAGTTAACTTATTTACTAACACAAACAAACAACAGAGAGTACATTGTACATTGTACATGTTAATTAATATTAACATCTTTGTTAATATTAGTCAATGAAAATACATTGCATTAATGCATCAGTTCATTATTGTTGACATGTAGAGCATTGGATTTTTAAATAATGCAACACTAAACGTTGAACAATAATAAATAAAAGCTTTACAATTATTGAACATTAACTGTGTCTCCTATTGTAAAGTGTTACTGAATTATCTAAAAAGTACAAGAGTACAAAAACATAAAAAGGAGGTTTTGGCAGACTAAACTAGCTAAAATGGAACTCATTGTAAGTTTAGCCTTTTACTAAAGTCATAAACATGCTATTTCAGAGGTTCAAACTT
The DNA here is from genome assembly GCF_903798145.1 of Danio aesculapii. NCBI lineage: Eukaryota > Metazoa > Chordata > Actinopteri > Cypriniformes > Danionidae > Danio > Danio aesculapii. Next base: position 33,835,732 of record NC_079443.1, read on the forward strand.
AGTTATTGCTTGATATAATTTGTAGATTTAACATGCTGTCCCGGGAGAGAACCCTGAGCTCGGAGATATTTGAGTCCTGGGCTCCCGCCTGGTCATGTAGCATGAAAGGGGGTTCCAGATCAGGTAGGTGTTGAGAGCTCCCCATGATAAAGGAGAAAAGGGGAAGTTGAAGTGGATGGGGGCTTTTTTCAAAAACTAAAGCTGCAGTCACACTGCACTTTTCTCCCCAGACTTCCATTCATAGGCACACGAATGCATCAGACCAGAAACACAAACTTGTGAGAAAAGTTTCGCAGTTTGCTGCATTGGAAAGTTCATGCTTGGAGAACTCTGACCTGCAAAATTGCTTCAAATGATTGCGTGAGATCAATTGAGGATCAAAACATGACCTCTCTGGATGGACCAATCGTTCACTTTTTTTAATGTCTAATCATCTTGTTTAATCCCACCCATTTTCGCAGCGCTGAACAACAGAATTTTGCACTTTTCCCTCACTGTGCAGCCACATCTGATCTCTGGTCAAGTAGGACGATGGACCCATTCTCGAGCCTTACTTTGCACTTTACTGACGATGTTAGGAAACTACACCAGAGATGCTTTGAAATGGCATATTATCTATTTCAATAAAATTGTAACATACATTAAAATATTTATTTACAGAAGATGCAAGAAACGCACTGTTTAAAATATTATTATTTTATATATTAAAATAGAGTTATTTTATTTAGAAGACATATTGCTTTTTTTCTACTATGAAAAACACAAAATTTTGTTTTCAAAAGTTACTTATTTTTCCTTTTTTATAAGAAAAAAGTGACTGTTTTAGGCAATGTGTATTTGAATTTCAGTTGTTCAAAGTTGATGTTCAATAAATAATCATCGATGGTAGATAGTGTGTGTTTCCTTCAATTATTTTAAAATCAAGTAATGCACCCTTCAATCAAAAAACTTTCATTTGTAATCTGTCAGCATATTTACTGTACAAAACTTGACAGTGAACTATGAGGGCAACCAAATAAAATAATCGTTCCTAAATCATAATCGAGTTAAAATGTTCAATTAATCCAGATTTTGATTTTAGGCCAAATCGCCCAGCCCTATGTCATAATGGTTAGACAGCCAAAAAAGAAAGAAATAGAACCACCATTCATCTGTAACTTGCTTTGCTTTATTGCATCATGCTATCTATGAAAGTGTTTCCATTTGTATGATATTTTAGAAAAAAAACTTAACATAAAAGTTACTGCGTTGTGAACACATAGTACAGAATCTTAGAAATGTGATTGCACATCTACAGCATTGTACTACAGCACTAAATGGTTACAAACCGCCATGAGATTCCGATGCCCAGACAATAATAAACTCACCTCTGAAAGCATATATGTTGCCAGCGTCATCAGATGTTATAGCATCCAAGTGTACACGACTGCACTGTTCTCTCTCAACATGGTCCTCAGTGGTCTTACTTCCTGAGGACGACATCAACAGATTTTTTTAATAGGAAAAAAATTTGTAATGCTAAAATGCGTGCTCCAACTCTACCACTTTTCCGAACACGCTCTTTATTACACTTACCAAAGTGAGGGCACCTCATGAAGTAATCACGGGCCTCCTTTGGATATTTGCCTTGGACTTCTCCTGTCATTGGGTCAAACTTGGAGAACTGATGTCCGTGAAAGCAGTAATAATGGCCCATGTAACGGAAGGCTCCTGTGCAGTTGGGCATGCTTTTAAATTCCTTCTCGTCAACCTTCTTGGTGTGCATGTTAAAGTGGTAGATCTCATCACCTTTGGGGGATCGTATGATACAAAATCTCAATATCCTTTCCTTGCACATTGTAACTTTAATGACAAATAAAACAACATCCTAGAATACCTTTGAAAAAGATCACAGTGTCATTAGGACAGTCTGGCTTGGGACACTCCACTGCAGCATCCAAATGGTCAGGGATTCCAGGGAAAACTGCAGAGATGTCTTTGGGATAGTCCTTCTCCAGCTTGTGCTTGAAGTAGCTGAAGACTTTGTTGTCCTTTAATGGGGTTGAGGTAGAGGTGAATTTGCATGTCTGATGTACAGCAAACATTACAGTGGATCAGACTAAGTAAATTAGCAACTTAATTGGAATGTTGAGTTTACCAAGAAAAAGAACTGGTGGTCGTGGTGGTCTGGGCTGTCCTGAGAGTGCATGCGGAACGCAGCGTCCACATGTCCCAGATGATGATGGTTGTCCAGTTCAGGGAAGGTTTTATTGGACAGTTCAACTTTGCCATGGAAACCCTTGAACAGGTGGTCACCTTCAGCCAAAAGTGATAGTGAAAGACCAGTCAACACAGGGCTAGGCTAAAGTTTTCAAATGAGATGATCTTGTGAAATAGACGGACTACTTTTCAGCTAAAGTACATTATTTTAGAATAAATGACCCAAAAAAACAGATGCAAATTGTGACAGATGAAAACTGGATTATCTAAACAGAAATGGATCTGAAATATCAGCTAAAACTTGCATAATTGAAAACAAAAATGTGTAAAATAAAAAAAGTACATATAAATAGAATATATAAATGTGGTTGTTTGGGCCTCGTTCTGGTTTATATCTTCACCAAACACTAGTAAACCATAATAAAGTACATTTTTTTTATTCCAAAGACAACTTATCATGACACACAAACCTTGAGGTAAGCTTCATAAAGGGCCATTGCTTACTGCATTGCTAAAGTTATAGAGCAGGGGTGTCCAAATTCAGTCCTGGAGGGCCGGTGTCCTTCAAAGTTTCCAACCCCAATTAGACAAACCTGAACCAGCTAATCAAGCTCTTTCTAGAAAAAATACAAGAATATAATAATAATACTAGGTATACTAGAAATTTTCAGGCAGGTGTGTTGAAGGAAGCTGGAACTAAACTATGCAGGACACCGGCCCTCCAGGATCGAGTTTGGACACCCCTGTTATAGAGCATTTGGAATCCATTCATTCTGCAATAATGATGTGCTTTGTAGCACACTTTGAAAACATTGGAAAGCTAAACCAACAGAATCTGGATCTCAGGTGTGGTGGGTGGGAGTAGTGTGTAGGGACAAGGAGTAAAGGCAAATGAGGGACTGTTTTATGGCAGGATTACACTAGGATGGGATTGATCGCTCGTCTTTTTCATCTTTATTTCTATTCGGTTTTCACAATGTAGGATGTCACCAAGATCAAATTACTTCCTGTATATTCTTTGAATTTTTTTTCTATTTTTCATATTTCTGTTCATTTTGGCATATGCTCATATTTTTATTATATTATTTGTTTTAACTGACAATCAAAACGGTGTTTGATTGTTGTGGCCAACCATCTCTCACCCTTGAAGAAATAAGGAACTCCCTCCTCGTTCACGGCGACTGCATCAAACTCCATTCCTTTACAGCGGTCAAGCTGAGCACCATGGTGTAACTCATGCTTGTGTCCTTCACCACCAGGTTTGCCTAAAACAACAACAAACCAGAATTAGAATGAGCAAAATTACATTCATTTACTGCATATTTCGGCACAATATCAAGCCATTGACAAGACCCACCTTTATGAGAATGATCCTCTTTATGTTGCCTGAAACCAAAAATGTGAATGTTACAAGTGTACAGATTGCAATACTGTATATTACAAATATACATGTAGTAATACAGATTTAATTGTTTCAAACTTCAATTATAATGTATTATAATCATGTTAAATCAGGTTTTACACATTTCTCAATCATAAATTTTTGATCATTTTGTCTTTTCAGTTTAATGACTCCTATTATAATATTAATTACATATAATTTTAATATAATGCTATCACATATTAACACATTTATTCTAAAGAATAAAGGCCAGAGTAGGTATTTTGTAGCAATAAAATAAATGTAACGTTTTGTTTCTATTTGACAAAAATATATATGTAATGCTGAATTAGCATGAAGCATTATTTAAGCCATATTTTTATTGGATTGAAGTGGTTTATTCAATGATATGCAAATTCATTTTTGTCAACTTAATCTGAATCAGAAACCAAAGAAATCCAAATGCTGGTTCATAAAACAAAATTCCACAAACAGTAAACAAATAAATTAATAAATAAAAACTCAAAAATATGTGTATTATGTTATTTCTATGGTGTGTGTGTGTGTATGTATACTCACGGTGGAGCAGCAAGGCTCAGAGAGAGAGCCAGACACAGAGAGAGCGCTTGAATGAGCCTCATGGTCAGCAGGTCCTCTGGTGAGACAGAGCTCAACTGGAGAAGGTGAAGCCCAACCTGATGTCCTGCAGTTTATATACTCCACCGAGGACTGCTGGCATTCTGCAGGCACGCGGGACACGACACGTACACTCCCAGTTTGCATAGAGTGTAGAAAGGGGCATTAGGTTACGTGCCCACACTTAATAACACACGTACAAATGCACAAGCTGGTCAAGGTACATATGTTTTGTTGTTTTTACTCTTTATCCAAAGAGTTTCTGATGGGGTACAGGTAACACAGATTGAGCAATGCACAGTCTATGCATCATTCGGAATTGGAATGAATTTGAATTCATTAGAGACCTCCATGCAGGCTGACAGACACTGGCATGACAGTTCAAACTCACATTACCATGCATTTTGTGAACTGCACATCTCAAAAATAGTTCAAACCGACACACTGTAACATCCAAAATATGTGAAAATGTATACAGAATGTGTAAAATGCAGAAAAAACGAAGTAAAACGGATCAACCAGTGAAACAGTCGAGCTAACCAGTCACTAACAAGTGCAGAAAGTGGCATTGGCATGCACAAATGGTCTGATATCAGTGTTTTTAACAATAGTCTGCAGCTTAGTGAAACAGAATAAGATGCTTCAACTTACATGAAGCACAATAATGAAAAAGACGATCAAACAAGTCACTGAAAATGTAATGTGTGCATGCCTGAACAGGTTTGAATATTCTAGAAAACTCTTTAAAACGTGCTGTTACCTTTCTCCCTGATAACCAAGCAAATAACACAGACAATCAATACCACATGCTGAGCTCTGCAGTTTAGATTGATATGGTTATCATTAACAGACTGTTTTGCTGTGTCGAAATACTCATGAAAGCAGATGCAAGACATAAAGTGTTTTGCACGGTTAATTTTAATGTGAATTTTGAAAGGGTACTGCAAATAAAACTGAAACCTCACTATGTATTTATTTCAAATGCTTTGCTGATCCCTTTGCATTTGACTTATTATAAATGCAGCTATATATTTTCATGTATTCATGCGATTAAAAACAATAATTATAGGCAAGGATGTAAGGCATATATGCACACTTGGACATTCAATTGTCTATATATTTATATATATGTTTTGTATTCCACAATTATTTACCAAAAAACACCTAATTTAGTTTATCAATTATTATTTGAGAAGATTTTAATATAATTTTTGCTGCCGTCATGTTAATATATATAAATAATAGAGAAAACAGTGTATTATAATATTTTTATTGCTACTATATAACTATATTATATATTACACTATATGACAAAAGAATCCAGGAGAGTTTGTTCAATATTTTAAATAATAAATCAAAATAATTTGTGAAAATTAATCTGAATTAATAAATATGAATAAAAAAAACATTTGGTTGACTTATTAGCATCAGCATCCACTCTTGTATGCGTCACTGACCACACGGTCTGCCTCTGTTCCTGAACTAAATCAAAGGCCATATTTGTGCCTAATAGTAAAAGGCCCACAGCCAAATCTACAGCTCCATGCTCCATTCTTTCTCAATGCTACTAGCCTGAAAGTTTTCATGGTTATAAAGCAAAGGCAAAAGAATGTACGGTTCAAAAAAGTTTATTTCAAGATTGTGTCACATCACTGTTGGACGTAATGCATTACATAAGTGTGCCCTTGAACATGACAAGTACTGTAAATCCACATCAAAATGTAACTCTAAAGTGGTATGGTATGGTTCACTTTTTGGTACCTTTTGACAGTGGAAACGAGAATAAAAGCGTACCGACCCGCACCGTACCCCTCAGTGGTATGCCCATTTCTATTGTCAAAAGCAACCAAAAAGCCACAAAGTGTACCCACCCGTACCGTACCATAGGAGTAGTCAAATATGTGATGTGTGAAGAATTTGTTTAATTTTGAGATATACAATGTAGGCCTATGTGTTGTTTTATAATTTGTCCCTGGTGCTATTTTTAAAACGAGGGAAACTTAATTGCAGGACTTCTCACAAATAATAGTAGAATCAAAATGCTACTGTTTGGAAAGAAACACACACACTTGCAATAGAATCCTACTGCAGTCTTGTGAGATCTTCAGTATCAGGAAATTAATCAAATTAATTCCATTTAAATCAAATAAAACATTATTTTTATATCACTCTGAAATGCTGTTTGGATAATAGAAATCATGGGCTGTGTTGTTGCAAATTACAATTTTTACATTTATCAGTCCTGGCAGGGAGTTTTGCAAGACAAAGGAAAAATAAAAAAAAAACAATGAAGTGGGTCAGAGATGTCCATCTAAATCAGGGGTGCCAAAACTTTTTCGTATAAAGGGCCAAAAGCCAAATATCATTAAGAGCCGTGGGCCGAAGGTAAATATACCAAGCTATATTACATTAAAGTTGCCATAATTTCCTAATTTATATAATAAGATTTAAAAGTAAATAAAAAAACATTACTTTAAATCATGTTAACTAATGCGGTGTAACATTTAAAACCATAGGTCTCAAACTCAAATCCTGGAGGGCCACAGCTTTGCACAGTTTTGCTCCAACTCTAATCAAACACAGCTGATGCAACTAATCAAGGTGTTCAACACTATTGAACTACTGGAGACTATTAAGCAGGTGTGAGTTGGAGCTGTGCAGAGCTGCTGCCCTCCAGGAATTGAGTTTGAGACCACTGCTCTGTCTAAACCATCCCCATTACTCTTCCTCTTTTCTCAAATGGGATGATGGGCCAAATCAAAGGTTACTCTGGGCCAACTTTGAGCATCCCTGATCTAGGGCAATAGTCTCAAACTCAATTTCTGGAGGGCCACAACTCTGCACAGTTGAGCTCGAACCACCTCTAACTCACACCTGCTTAATAGTCTCTAGTAGTCTTGAAGACCTTGATTGGTTGGATCAGCTGTGTAGAGCTGCAGCCCTCCAGGAATTGAGTTTGAGACCTATGATCTAGAGTGTTTTTAAAAGTTACTATTACACATATATCCTTTACAAAGGTCAGTACAGGTTACAGGTCTTCATTGGTGTGACACTATTTATTTTCCTTTCATTCTTCCTCTTGGTTACATCGTACAAATGAGAGTATGAAGCACTTTTGGGCAACTTTTGATAACAGAACCAGCTAATGGGTCAAGTTCTGCCCATTTACAAACAAGGAACAGCAATAGAGCAAAAAGATGTTGCCTCCCTCTGCTGGACAGATTCAGCAGCCTGGCTATCTGCTCCAAAAGTCACTTTGTTTGCATTACACATCCTAATAATTAAATACTGAAAAAATTAATCCAGCCAAAACAGGTAATTTGGTAACATCTCACAAAAGGTCTGCAGCCCAAAGAAGTACTTTTAAGTTAAATTTTAACCAGCAATAGGCACAGACTTTTAATTTCAGCCAGCCAGCCTCAGCGCTTCCGGTGACCTGTCTTTCCATTATAAAACCGCCATGTTTAGGATTTCATTTCTTTAAAAAAAAGTTTAACATTGGCTAAAAAACACTAGCTAAATATCGCCCATTTTCCCATAATCAAAACTCAGACTTAACTCCTAACGCCACATTAGGCTATGTAATTAACCATGGTTTTATTGCAATGTATATATATATAATAATGGATTGGTTATTGTGGTTAAACCATGGTATTTACAAGTTAACCGTGTTTTTGCTACGCTAACCATAGTTTAAACCATGGCATTTGTTATTTGGCAAAGCATGTGTACATGGCAAAGTGTTGTTTATTGTGGGCCTAACAATCCAACACCAAGACAAATTGCTTTTCAAAATTACACTTACACTGCTTGTTTAACATCAAAGTTTGCATTACAGTCATTATGAAGGCAAGGAAGAATTATATCTTACTGTGACAGTGTCTTCGTGAGGTAAAAATGCTAATGATCTGCGTCGCGAAGTGGTGCTGGTGTCTGCATGTTTCTCCAGTAACCTGCGTGTGGCGCTCTTGGGCGTGTTCAGCTTATTTTAGGACAAAAATCTAAATGGACTCGTTTATTAAGAAATTGGAACAAATGAAAAAAAAATAGGGATGGTTAGTTGGCCATGTAAGCTATGCAAGAATGTCGTCTTACAACCTAGTTTTATAAAAACAGAGGACACCCTTTGGGGGTTCCAAAAAATGGATAATTCACCCAGAAATTAAATCTGTCATCATACTTACCCTTTGCTTGTTCAAAATCTATTTGAGATTCTTTCTGCTGAGATTCCTCTCTGTTGAACACAAAGGAAGTTATTTAGATGACATCTGATTGATGGAACCTATTGACTTCCAAAGTAAAAAGGTAGGCCTACAATTCATTCATTCATTTTATTTACAGCTTAGTCCCTTTATTCATCAGGGGTCATCACAGCGAAATTAACCGCCAACTTATGCAGCATATGTTTTATGCAGCGGTTGCCCTTCCAGGTACAACCCAACACTGGGAAACACATTCATACACTCTTGCATTCACACACATACAATACAGACAATTTAGCTTATTCAATTCACCTATATGGCATGTCTTTGGAATGTGGGGAAAAACCGGGGAGAACATGCAAACTCCACACAAAAATGATAACTGACACAGCTGGGGCTTAAACCAGTGACCTATTTGTTGATAGGCGATCATGCTACCCACCAAGCCACCCTGACGTCAGCCTAACATTTTTAAAAACAACTTATTTTTTGTTGTACAGAAGAAAGAAATCACATCAAACTAAACCACACGAGAGAGAGAAAATGGTAGGTGATTTTCATTTGGGGGGCTGGGGGTGAACTATTAATATAGTGAATAATAAAATAGAAAATAAAGGTTTTGGACCACAGCCCCAGGGTTTGTTAATACTGTTTTCACTAGTCTATTATTCACTATTCAACACATTTGTATTAGATTCAATATGGCATCTAACTTGACAAAAAGGTGCCTTGACTTCTTGGCACATGAATAAGATTTATTATTTTCAGCGTGATAATTTTTGTGTACTGAAAGCAAAAGGAAAGTAATGAAAGGCAAAAAGCACTATGCATAATGGTCACTGCAAGCCTCATGGGGCCGAGGTAAATGAGTTTTTAAAAAGAACAGACAAAAGATCAAATACATCATAAAACCATATCTGATTAAAACCAATCCAAATAATCACACCATTACACTTATTCTGACAATTGAGACCCTTCCATTGACCTGCATACACTGGCATTTAGATATCTAGACGTCAATTTCAGGATTTAAACAAGCAAATGCAAAATCAATGGATCCTCCGAACTAAATGAAGATAAAGCATCTTTTTACAGAATAAAATATGCAGACGCTGTGTCATCTACTATATTATTCACAGATGACTCTTCAAAATAACATAACAATAACAAAATAACAAAAAAACACACCTGGGTAACAGAGAAGATTACAGGAGACCTATAGTAACACAACAGTGTGTTCTTGACACATTTATATATATTACACAGGAACCCTGTTGGTTAAATTATGTAACAATATGATACCTTGCAGCCTTTTACTTGCCTCATCATTCAATCACAGCATCCAGAAATTGTTAATTCAATTGTCTCATGTCTCATATCTGACTTGTCTGGACTTTTTCATGTGCAATAGTTACAAAGTCTTGGATTACAGCGAAAAGTCACAGATTCAGTCCTTTGTGATCTGAGACATCTCACTCCATTCTTTTAAGAAAGTATATCTGTAGTTGTAATATTGCAAAGAGCTCCAGGCAACAAATGCAAATGCAAAGTTATAGGCTTGTGTGGGAGGGAAAATTGATTCATGTGAGATGGAAAAAAAACAAGCTGAATGCATTGCCCAGACCTAGATGCAATCATTGCGACATCTCAGATCAATTTCAATCTGTCTTGTTCTGCGTATACTGTATGCATTTATATTTATAGCTTCCTTGCTCTTGTCAATTAGAGCATTAAACTGGAATCTGTCATTTAGCCTAACTGAAAAATATATTATGAGTGAAGGATCATTATACAGTAGTTAGTGAAAATGTGATAGTTGTGAAATTAAAGTGGAATAAAACTTTAAGCATTGGTTCAGGTGTTTCTGAAGTCTGGAAAGCTGGTGGTGAATTTATCTCAAGCATTATTCTCTGAATTCCTGTATCTGCCTTGGAAATGCAAAATATCACACCAGAGGATTTCCAGTGCATACCTTAAACAGGAAAATAGCCTATTGTTGAATCTTTAAAAGAATACTCATGCTGAGAGGCTAAAACAATCAGCAGCTTTTATTCTCAGCAGGTTAACAGAAATGCTCAAACATGTATATATAGCTACAGTATCAAGATGAAATTATATTTTAATTAGGTCTGTAAAAAACAGAAATAGCCAAAAGTGTAAAATCAAGGGTGGCACATTGGCTCAAGGGTTTACACTGTCGCATCACAAGGTCGCTGGTTCGAGCCCAGGCTCGGTCAGTTGGCATTTGTGTAGAGTTTGCATGTTCTTCTAGTGTTCGCATGGGTTTACTCTGGGTGCTTCGGTTTCGGTCATGCGGTATAGGTGAATTGAATAAGCTAAATTGTCCATAGTGTGTGTGTATATTTGTATCTCCTGGTCCTCTGGATTGAGGGTTGAGCATTGGGCTAACTACCCACCTAGTAAAAATTAGATGTTACAAAGCAACTTTAATATAAATGGCCCTGGGAGTAAGTAAGTAAGTAAGGGTAAAATAAGGTATAAGGTTGTCTAATGTAGTGGTGGAAAGTGTACTGGTAAATGCACCATTATTTGCCAAAGGATGTGATGCAAGTAAAACATGTTCTAACTCAAAGTATGACTAAATACTACTCACACTACTTAGTAAAGAACAATTGTCAATAACAAAACACATTAAAACACAATGGGCTTGCTGTGTACAGTAAGAAATAACAAATACTTTAAAAATTACTGTAATTGAGTGGCCATTAAAAGCAAAGAAGACAGGAACTATTCGAACATTTAGTTAAACAGCGGTGAAAGATTGTAAAGTGAAACAAAAGGTAGCTAAATATATAATATTTGATTAACTCATCTTTGTTATGATTTGCATGTAAACAGTAATATCTAGTGATGCAAACTGATGGATGTTTTTGTTCATCATACCATATATTTTAGTTTAATCCCATGTCAGCAACAAAGACAAAACATTTTTACAAAACAAATAAAATAAATGCAAAGGAACACAACATGCAAATAAACAAGATATATTAGACATGATTTTTAACATTAATACTGTATATGCTAACAATATTCTAAAACTTCTCTTGGTAAAATTTGCTGAATACTAATTATCTTTAAGCAAGCTTACTTCATAAAAAAGCCAATAAAAGATTGCCAATTCAAACTGAAAATATAAAAGGATACTTCCTTCAAATGAATGTAACTGGAGGTGATGACACAATAAAATAAATCAAAAAGTAAAAAGTTTAGTTAGCGGAATTAGATTTTTTTTTACACGTTTGTTACTATTCATTTTGCTGTATTCAATCTACACAAATTCCGACATAAATGGAGAATGAAAGAAAAAGAAAGAATCATTGAAATATCATGTTCTCGCTCAAAATCTGGTCTCCACTGAGACCAAGTCACACAATTGACTCAAATTACTTTAAGCACCTAACAACTCCTACAAAAAATATAGTGATAAAAGAAATTTGTGATCATTGATCTGTTATCCGTTATGAACATAATGATACATAACTAGCCCAATAGATTTGTTTATACACATTTACACTTCCCTACATGCATTCACAATAATCTTTACTATGTAATAACCTCAAATTTACAACACACAAAATAAATTAATATAATTTGTATTTCCTTTGCACAACTATTAATTATTAGTTCAACAACTAATTTGGCAACGGAAGCAGACAATGAATTTCCAAAAACAAGTATTTTTTTTTTACCCCAAAATAAAAATAGGTCTACTGTAAGACTATTAGGATCATTTTGGCGTTATTAAAAATGTGTAATATAATAGGGCAACTGACTAACAGAGAAACAAAGTATCATATACTTTTTTGTTACATTAATAGTTTTTTTACAGTCTGAAAATAATACTATAATAATAACATTAACAGTAATAAAATTCATTCATTTTCTTTTTGGCTTAGACCCTTTATTAATCTTGGGCCGCCACAGCGTAATGAACCACCAACTTATCCAGTTTTTTTGTTTTACTCAGCGGATGCCCTTCTAGCTGCAACCCATTACTGGGAAACACATTCACACACACACTACAGTCAATTTTAGCATACCCAATTCACCTGTACTACATGACTTTGGACTTGTGGGCAAAACCGGAGCACCCCGAGGAAACCCACGTGAACGCAGAGGGAACATGCAAACGTTGTGAGGCGAAGGTGTTACCCACTGCGCCATTATAACTATGCAGTAGCATTACTGCGCAGTAATAAAATACAAATTAGAATCATAATAAAAAAATAAGTCAGTACTGATTGTTTGTGTTGTGTTGTGAGGGGCCCACCGCTTGGTTATGTGAACAGGGCCCAACATTTGGTGCCCCTCTTAGAAAATATAGTGAAAGTGACACACATGTTCATATATCTAATATTTTATCCTCCTGTTTTTTTATAGTTCAATCTATATTTGTTCCCATTTACATAATGTCATTCATGTCTAACAGGTTTGCCATTTTGATTTACAGGAGCATTAATCTGCTATTAATTTCACATTTACTTGACAAACGCGCCCTCTTGTGGGCCACGGCGATCAAGCAGGAATAAACCAACGAAGATGCTTGAAAACTTGAAGCTGCCACAGACTTCCATCGTGGGAGCAGCGCGTGATCTGCTGTTTTTGCAGAGACATGAAGTGATAAGCGTTTAAGGAATAATCGACGAACACGACCCGGAGTAACACCACGCTTCATGTAAACAAACATCTGCACCGTACAAACCCTCACCGGACTCGACACTCGCCGTGCCGTGGAGCTGCACTGTGGCCACGCGTGGATCTGTTGCCATGCTGACAGAAAACGAGCTGGTTCTTCGGATTGAATCTTTGTGTCGTGATGGATTGAAAGGCTTCGGGTTTTGTGGTGTCCGAGTGCAGTGAGCGCCAGGTGGGCGTCAGGATGATGAAGATGCGGCACCTGTAACCTGCCGAGTCTCCGCTTCCGGTCAATTAAACGGCATTCAGACGCTGGAAGCTGAGTGTGTGCAGGCAAGGGTTATACATCTTTTAATTTCCATCCATAACGTTACATGGGCCATTTATTTCACAAAACTTAGATGGACTTAGTGTAGTGTAATGGTTAAATGTAGTTGGAAAACGAACAGGATCAACTGTGCAGATCAACTGTTTTTGGGGGGGGTTGTTGCTCAAGATGAATATTCCTCGGTTATTCGAGAAGGACTGAACCTGCGGCAATGTTAAAAGCTTCAGCTGAATTATTAATGACATAAAGCATGTAATGATGCAGGACTTGATGTTATTGCATATTCACCATCCACACTGTTGTTTCTCGCTTTTCTTGGAAGCAGATATAGCTATTTTATTTGCCTTCTTTTTTAACAAAATATGAAGAGTTTAGATGGAAAAAACCTCTAAATGCCATTGAAATTTCCCTCTAAAATGTGCATTTTTAACAGGTTACTGTTAATACTGTGTGTATGTTCAGCAATTGTACTTTTATGGTAAAGAGTAAATCCTTTTCATGGTCTTCAAAGTGACTCAACATAAACAAAAGAGGTTAAGAAAAATGCTAATTTTCGAATAAAATTTCTGACAGTTTTGCATCTAAACTCTTCATATTTTTTTAAACGTTCACTTGAAAATTTTGGTAATTAGCTGTTTACTTGCGTTTCATGAATCGCCAGTGATCAACTGCTTAAAATCATAAATTGCTTTTAAAGGAAAAAAGTCACCTATCTTGGACCTGAGGATTGGATTACTGTAAATTTTCATTTTGAGTGAACTATTGCTGTCAAACTTAGGCATGGACCAGTATAAGATTCTGACTAGGTATGGGACGATAACTGTTTTCAAGGTATACAGCGGTTTGCAAAAGTCAAGGTTTTAAAACCACCAAATTTTTTTGTATTACAAATGAAGACAGCAGAAGTCAATGATTCATTTTCATTATTAAGCCTGACATGTTTACATGCTCCAAAATATTATTAATCTTTCAAAAAATAAAAAGGGGAAAAACGTTTTAGTTTTTTACCCAGACATTTAAAAAGAATATGTTTTAAAGCAGTAATTACAATATCGTCAAATCGTGAAACCATGATATTTTTATCTAAGGTTATCATACCATCAGAGTCTTATACCGGCCCATGCCTAATTCTGACAGGATGAAACCCGTGGATAAAAATATCACAGTTTTTCGGTATTGTGATTACTGATCTAAAATATCTTCTTTTAAGATGTCTAGGTAAAAAACAACAACTTTTTTCCCTTATTAGTCCGATATTTTTAAAGTAACACTTCTGCTGAAAGAGACTTCTGCTATCTTTACTGGTTTAAAAAAAATCACAAATTTCTTTACAAGTTAAAACCACATTTTTGAATATCTTTCTTTTTTGGATATAAAGTAAAGCCACTGCACTGTTCAGCTCTACAGCATGCTTGGATGTTGGTGCATAATGCCTTTTCCACTAGCAGCAACTTTGTAGCTGTCTGTCACTCTGGGTGGTGATCTGCTGCAAACGCAGGTCTGTAGGTCTACAGCACGGAGAAAAATACAGCTCTACTGGTGCTGCTACTGGCTGTCGCTCAAGAAAATCGCTCTCTCATGTGCATAAAGCTGAAGGATTCTCAACTTTGTTGGTAAAGTCTTGATTGGATACGTGGCTGGAAGTGTGATATGCGCATCAATATAGCAGCATTTTTTATGACACTGTATGAAAATAATGAAAAATTTTACAGTACACTTTAGGGTTGGGGTGGGGTTAGGCTGTAAAAAATGCAATTTAATGATACTCGGTACAACTACTGTTTTTACGTTACTGTGACAGTTGGGTTTAGGGTTGGGGTAGACGTTAACAAAATATAATAAATGGGAAATTTAATCAATAATATAAATAATACTCCTTAACTTCCGGCCGCTGCCATATCCGATCTAGCAACAATCAACTTTGTTGCATCGCTCGACACGTCCACCTGGTTGCCAACAGTCTCTGTCGTTTGCGTAAATGAAGGTCGCCAGAAGTCGCTCACTCTCTGTTGAAATAAATGGTTGCTTGTCGCTTTGCTGCTGCGAGACGCTCGAAGTGTGAATGAGGCTAAAGCAATTTGTTTTTCAGATGTTTGCTGAATCGTGGGCTGACCAGCATATTTTAATCTGGAGGGTCTTTTTCTTCTGGAGATACTGTTGCCCTAAAAAAACTAAATAAAATATTCTTTAAAAAAACACATAAAAAATAACAATTTATATATACCTTAGGAACGGTATCACCAAAAATGTTAGCGGTTTTAAAACCTTGACTTTTTCAAACCACGGTAAACCTTAAAACCGGTTATCATCCCATGTCTAGTCACAATATATGGGACAACAAGATTGAACAAGATTTCAACAAGATTTTCGGATTTACTTACGGCAGTTACTTTGTTTAATATTTACTATTTTGACCCCCATATCATTACACTGTTAAACCCAACAGTCAACTTTATCAAATGAAATAAGTGTAGTTAACTCAAAATGTACTGAAAGTTAATTCTACTCATTTGAAAAGAGTTTTGAACTCAGTGTTGAAGGTAATGAGATAATTAAATGCCTCATTACTTCATCTTAAATAGAGTAAGTTCACAGATTAGCTTTTTTTTACTCAAATGGTTTGTTGCAATCAGTTTCCTCAAGCGGTCTGAGTTGCCTTAACTTATTGGGGTTTACAGTACTCAGTTGGTTTGAGTTCTCTTCATTTATTGGGTTTTACTGTGCTCAAATTGCTTTGTTTACTCAAATGGATTAAGTTCACAGTACTCATTAGGATTAGTTTTTGAACTTAAATGGTTTGTTGCAATCGGTTTGAGTTACAGTATCTTAATTTTTCAGGTTTTACAGTGTAAGCATATGCTGACATAGTTAAAACACACACACACACACACACACACACACACACACACGCACACGCACACGCACACGCACACGCACACACACACACACACACACTCAGTTGCTTGTAATTACAGGGAGAATCCCCCTTGGCATGGGTGCTTCCCTTAAGGACACAACATTTAGAGGATTCATGGATCATCCGTAACAATTTGATCCTGTGACCTCCAGGCACACAGCCTGTGTTTTTACCCACTACACTCCCTCACACCACCATGTGTTGTCGATTAGTCAGTTGTTGATATAGGCATCATGAAGAAAATACACTGTCAGCAGCACTGTGTTTGTTGTAATGAGGTTGCTGGCTGTTCAGTGAAGGCACTTCTGTTTTGTTTTATGGCTTCTAATAAATTGCAGACATGTGAAGTGTACAGCATTTAAAGCAACTCTCTGGATCATGCCCGAGAGTTTTCACTCTCTTACAAGAATGTGTACAGACACAGAAAGCAAGCAAACAAGGAGAAACACTGTATGACATCATGCATCCCAGTTTAAACTTTGACCCCAAACCTAACTCCTCCCTCATACTCATGCTTGCTCTCCTTCTTGCAGTCAGCTATTTCACTTCATGCCCTGACATGTTGAGGAGCAGGAGGGGAGGAGATAAAGGACCAGAAAAACCGGTAAGCAGCTGGGAGCCGGTGAGAATATGCCAAAGGAGGAGTACATTTCAGACCTCTGAGGAGGAAGAAGGGAGCAACAGAAAGGCATGAAAATAGCATTTGAGGCGAGGCTGCCATGGAGAAAGTGTAACAGTTTATCAAATAAGGTAAGATTTTATGTCTATCTCTTTCTTGATTTATCTGACTTTATTTCTTTATTGCTTAGCACTATTTAAGCTGAGGGTTGGATCAGAAGCTTTGCTCGCTTGTTTATCTGAGCTCTGTTTCACGGGAGTTTGACAGATATGTTCTACCCCTCTTTCTATTTCTGTTTCTCTCTCAACCTTTCCATCTCGCGTGTCCTGGCTGCGCTAAATGCCAAGCTTTCATTTAAAGGTGAAGTGTGTAATTTCCATGGTGCTAGCATCACCAAACGGAATTGCAAAAATAATGACTGGTTTCAATCGGTGCCACATTTTTGGAGCGTATCTGTGTTTATTTATGCATCCTGACGAGTCAGACACACTGGCGCAACTGTGGTTGCACACAGAGCATGTTTACATGCACACCAATACACTGATAACTACCAACCATCAGTTTGTTGAAAGAACACATTTAACATGCAGATCAATAACTTGACCAAGCTGCTTTCATGAGACTTCATTGGAAAAATCCTGTTATTTCCATGTAGTCACTTCAAGACTTCAATTGTATTTATTATCTAAGCTTTACTGTTAAAACACGAAAATGAATTCTGAAATGCCAGCAAGAAACTTTAATGGACTCTTTCTTCTTTTATATTTGAAGTTTCCCAGACTCATTTTATCCTATGGCTACACCGTATGAGAGCACTTAAAAAATGAAAAATCTTGGCTCAAGAGTGCACAATATCATTCAGAAAGTTTCCTGTGGTTGAATGCACTTAAATCCACAGTAAGGACACTTTCCTGTCATATGTCACACATGCATAGTCCAATAAGCTGTAGGTGTGTGTATAAAGGAAAATGTGTTTGCTGCCTTTACATGACCACATGGATTGTTGGCTTAATGACCAGTTTCAGAACATGCATGCAATGCCTTCATTCAACCAATAGCATCCTGACGAAGGTTTTCAGGAAACAATCTGTGTAAAAATGAGACAAACTGAAAGTTTTGTATCACTAATGTAAAATTATGTTTTCTATATGTTTATATGCGGACCTAATGTTCTGTAAAAAAACAATTTATCTATAGGCTGTTTTCACATGACGTCATTCATGATGCACAAAATTCAAATGGAGGGCAGGAAGTGATTCTTCTACATAGGAATCTCAAAATGTGTCTGTTTTATGTTGTTTATAATTGTTTAAATCTGCCAAAGTAACAGCTTTTATAGACTATAAAGGTAAGAAAATTCAAGAAACTGGCTGAAGTCGGCGGCAGTGGTATAGTGGTTAGTGTGTCGACACATGCACTGCGGTGCTCACGGCGACCCGAGTTCGATTCCGCCTCGCGGTCCTGTGCCGATCCTTCCCCTCTATATAAAGCTCTAGCTATGTGTAAAAAAATTTTTATGTGTTATGTAAAAAAACACCACCACACCACAACATAATTAACATACCCTGCCATGTAATCGCTGCAATGACATCTCCGTCTTGTTTTGCAAAAATCCAAGTCTTTACTGACGTTTAAATAAACAACCATAACGTGAACATCGAGATGCTCAGCAGTGGTGAATGTTTGTTGATGGCAAGTTCATCGACAGAACAAAAAATAACTGCAACTCTTGCGACAAAACTAGGCAGTTATTATTGCTCAATTCAATTATCTATAGTATGCTAATTGTATTTACTATAGTATTTTTTCATGTGACAGCTTATACTGGATAAACCACCTCCATGACAAGTCAAATATATTTAAGTTCAGTAGAAAACTCGGCCTCTCTTCATGATAAAAAGATCATGCCCAACATATGTGCTTATTTTTCTATTTATATCTCCTTTGAAATCTGGTATATATTGAAAAAATACGGACTTTCCTCATTCCCATTCAGTTTTTTACTTTCTGCTCTCCATCTGAGTTTCGTGTGTCACCAGAACCATGTGATTGAAAACAACCTATACAACTTGTGCTTGTTTCTGCACATTAAACTAGGTTAGGGGAAAGTTTTTAAAGATTGACCGAATTACACCCTTCTCCTTATGTTTGTTTTGTCTTACAGGACTTCTGACTAGCAGCATGACTTGGACCTGCTGGATTGCAAAATACAAACACACCTGCGGCCAACAGTCATCTGAGGACACTCACTCTGACTCTCCATTCCGGAAAGTGCTCCGTAGCAAACATTTGCATATTGCTCAGCACAACCCTCTGCATTTTTTTGTGTTAACTGTGCTGAATGCTTGAAGTGGGACTATGGAAGAAGGAACATCCTCATGGTCCGTCCCGGTTCATCTCCTGAGGGCCAGATGAGAAGCATGTTACCTAGCTTGTTACGGGGCCGGCGGTTCTACTGCCGTGAATGGGCCCTCGAGAAGCTCCAAAGATGCCTAGAGGCTCGAGATGCCAACAAGGGTGTGGAGGGATCAGTCCGTGTCTCTCCAGGGGTCCTAGTGACTGGGGGCCCTGGCACGGGAAAGACAGCCCTCTGCACAGAACTGGTTTGGCCACAGTCAGAAGCATGCAGGGCAGCAGCGTTGGCTTCTCGCTGTTTGGCCTGGCACTATTGCCAGCGAGAGGATGCGGGTAGTGTTGAAGTGTGGAGGTTTGTTTTGGCGCTAGTCGAACAGCTGAAGGAAAGTCCACTTCTGGGACCTAACTATGTGAAAGTGATAAGCAGTGCTTCTGTTGCCACTGTCCTGGAGCCCCTTCACTGCCAAAGAGCACCTGATGAAACTTTTAAAAGGTTGGTATTTTTCATGATTTATACATTTTAATGGCGTCAGTTATAGAAGCGAGTTAACATTTTTTTAATGCCATCATTCTTTGGCAACAGTAAAAAGTTGCTAACAAATATTTAATTTGGGGTACTCAATAAGGAATGCTTACTTGGGATGGAAAATCTAACCTCTTCAGAAAGTACAATTAATTGTTCATGGTTGTTTGCATTTATGAGCTGTGTAAAATAGGCACAATTTTGCAGTCAATATAGCTTAATATGCCCTTTAATCAGATTGAATTTTAATCATATCTGTGTGTGTGTGTGTGTGTGTGTGTGTGTGTGTGTGTGTGTGTGTGTGTGTATGTATGTATGTATATGTGTATATATATATATATATATATATATATATATATATATATATATATATATATATATATATATATATATATATATTAGGGGTGTAACGGATTGCAAATCGCACAGTTCGAATCACATTAAGTCATGGATTGGACCATTTTTCAGATCAGCCAAATAGGGGAGAAGACAAATGTAATTTGCTTGGTTTTAACAAACTGAACTTAGAACCTGTAATTTTATTAAAAATAAAATGAAGAAATAATCAGCTCAATAAAAGGAATTGTAAAATATTCAGTACTGTATAAAATTCTCTATTATTACTACTGTTGCTGATAATCATGTTTAAATCTAACATTATAAATTGTACAATCCTGTTTATTTTTAGTCTCATTTTCTATAAACTATTTAGTTATTCACTCATAAAACGTCATGTTTCATTGCTAGATGTGTCATTTTTGAAGAATTATTCAGTGGCATATGTTTGATGGCTGGTTGTCGCCACCTATTGGTTAAATAGTGTAATTACTGCTACAACTTTCATTTTTGAGCATTAAATGCATATGACAGCGATTTTACCATAAAAATCAGTTGTTTTATCTAAACTAGAAACTTTATCCCAGTACTTCTGTTGTTTTTGACTGTTTGTAACTTCATAAGTAACTCAAAAGACTAAAGACTGAATCTCTTTCTTGATTTTTGTGTTTTCAAATTTGAATGCAGCGATTTGAAGGATTAATAATAAACATATGCAAACCACCATCATTTATCATTTATGTTGCGTGGGCATTGGGATCCCGATCTTTTAATGATTAATAGTGCAGCTTGCACTGAATGCATTGATGTAGGCTAAACAAGTAGTGACATAAAACACCTATAATGAAACCCACCACATCCCAAAAAAACCTACCGGAACTTCTTCTGTCATCATTATATTTTACAGGAAAGCCTAAACGCTTTCATACATGTGATTTGAATTACGTAAGAGGCGATCTTTCTGTGATTGTTACAAATTTAGGATTAATCTACCAGTAAAAAAGGATTAATCCATGGGCCATGTGTGTTCCAAACCATGGGTTGTGATCTGTAAGAAGCGTGATCCGTTACACCCCTAATATATATATATATATATATATATATATATATATATATATATATATATATATATATATATATATATATATATATATATATATATATATATATATATATGTATGTATGTATGTACAAAATTAGAACCCTAACCCAATCTTAATCTTTGTTTCAGTTAACTATTTTTCTCAGAATTTCTCACATTTTTCTGTTGCTTCTGCACTGCAACAAATCACTCACTGTTCAACATCCCTTTGAACTCATTTCTGTCTGCCTTTAGTTCTTCAAGCATTTCATGTTTGCTCTCCAAGCATTACTCCTGTGAGAAATCCCAGATGTTTCACAGCTAGGCCTTTGGTGTACCTTACACACTCCCTCTGTATTTCACATTGTTTGTGCAAGGAAAGTGACACTTCAGTGGGGCCTTTAAACGACTCAGACGTAATGTTGTGATTCTGGTTTAAAAGAGCTTTGGGCTTCACAACATTTTGCAGTTTAAAAGGAGCCCAAATAATCATTTGAGGCTTAGGTTTATGACATTTTGAGACCAACAGACCCATTCTGATGGCTAAAAACACTTTAATGTCATGAATTTTTAAATATTAAGTTCATAAATGAAGCACAACCCGACTAAACACATGTACTGTATATTTTGGCCATTACCACAATCTTTTGTATTGTTTTTAGTCATTCTGATATTATAAACAGTGCGTATATGTCCTCTGCAAAGTATTAAAGAGAAAGTTCACCCAAATATAAAAAATTCTGCCATCATTTAATCACTGTTGACTTGTTCCAAACTAGTTACCATTTTTTTGTGCAGCTAAACATAAAAGAAGATATTCCTTTAAAGGCATAACAAATATTATCTTGTACTTTATTCAGAATATCATCTTTTGTGTTCAACAGCACAACAAAAAAAACTCAACTGATTTGGATAAAATCTTGAGTGAGTAAATGATGGCAAAATCTAGATTTTTGGGTAAACTGTCCCTTTAAGCTAAAGTTTTTTCATTTAATGTAGAATGTAAATGCACTCGGTGGCATCTTGCTCGAACAATCTTGCTTTTATTGCTTTCTACTAAACCCTCCCGTCCCGTATACTCTCCTCCTCCATCGTGTTTTTGTCTGATAGCCCTCAGAAAGACTCTATGTCAAAGGCAGGAAAGAGGCTATTGTTCTGCTTTTCTGCCACATATATTTATTTATTTATTCATCGCATCGCAATAATGTTGCCTATTCACGGTTATCACACTAGGCCAGCGTTCAGCTTAGATGGATGGCGCTATTTACAACCGTAGAAGGAAAAAAAAGGATAAAGAATCGTGTCACTATTTTGTAGAGTTGGCTCCGTCGGTGAAGTCACCATGCTGACAACTTACTCCATTCTTACTTTTCTCTTGGTATTTACCCTTATGCTAGACTTTTCAGCTCGAAGGTCTGACGTACAGCCCACATTTGTCTTGCACATGCTAAAAAGTGATGTTTTTCTCTGGTCTTAGTGAAAGAATGTAAGAAGGGTTAGCTCTATCCAGCATGCTCTCTGATGTCCAAAAGCTATAATTAACACTGACCAACAAAGATCTCCCTTGTGACATGTTACATAACATAGATTTAATTCAAGTTTCCTTTTTTTGCTGACAATACATACACAAATACAATCAAATCAGGCATTGCTTTTTTTGTTTTGTTAAATACTCACACTTGCCTATAGATTGAGCATATAAGACATTATTTGATGTTTACATGGAGATGAAAGTACACTACCTGACAAAAGTCTTGTCGTCGATCCCAGTTGGAAGAGCAACAAACTGTAACTTCTAGTTGATCATTTGGAAAAGTGGCAGAAGGTAGATCTTTCCGATAAATCATCTGTTGAACTGCATCCCAGTCATCACAAATACTGCAGAAGACCTATTGGAACCTGCAAAGACCCAAGATTCTGAAAGAAATCAGTCAAGTTTGGTGAAGGAAAAAATCATGGTTTGGGGTTACATTCAGTATGGGGCATGTGAGAGATCTGCAGAGTAGATGGCAACATCAACAGCCTGAGTTATCAAGACATTTGTGCTGCCCGTTACATTACAAACCACAGGAGAGGGCAAATTCTTCAACAGGATAGCGCTACTTTTCATACTTCAGCCTTCAAGGTGCTCCAGGATTGGCCAGCCCAGTCACCAGAAATGAACATTATTGAGCATGTCTGGGGTAAGATGGAGGAAGCATTGAAGATGAATCCAAAGAATCTTGATGAACTCTGGGAGTCCTGCAAGAATGCTTTATTCGCCATTCCAGATGACTTTATTAATAAGTGATTTGAGTCATTGCAGAGATGTATGGATGCAGTCGGCCAAGCTTATGGGAGACATACACAATATAAATTCTTTTTCCACTGCACCATGACTTTATATTCTATACTGTCCATTATTTCTGTTAAGTGACTTTTGTCTAAGCAAAGTCAGACCTTATTGTCCTAATTAAATCATTAAAAATCAAGGCATGATCTTTTATTTTGGTAAAATAAGCGTTATCTAGAGGCATTTGCCTTTCATTTAAGCAACTTCTGATACCAAATGATCAACAAGAAGTCCAGTTATTATTTGTTGTTCCTAAAACTTGGATAGGCAACAAGACTTTTGTCAGGTAGTGTAGTATTGTTTTCAAAATTTTCTGGTATTATTTTGTAAATGATGGCTAAAACTGATAAAGATTTGTTGAGAACATGATCATGTTTATGTCCCCTTAATCACTACTTTTTTTGGTAATTTTATCCTGTTATTCTAGTTTTGGCGGTCGTTTAAGACCTCTTAGGATATTTTGGAATTACGGGCTTACAATCCTGTAATCTTCAGCATGGCCAAAACCGTTAAACCTTCCATTTTGTGCAGTAAAATAAAAAGTGTCACATAACTTTTCTCTCTGTCCTTAACTTGCATTCTCATTACTAGGGTCAAGACAAGCCCCATAGCTTGTCTATATGGACAGAATGACTCAGGAAGCACATTTATAAGGTTGTTCGGCTTAAGCTGTGATCTGAGCATGTTAAAAGGGCATTAGCTTGACAAATTATGTGAGCCCACGTGTTGGAGATAAGGAATAGATAAACAAGGAATGCTTATGGTCATAAATTTAATGGTGGGTGTATGAAAGAGGAACTGTAATACTGATGCATTTAATAAAAATAGAGTAAAAAAGGTTTATGTAATTGCTTTGCCATTAAATAAAGCAAATTGGTAAATTGTCATCATCAGTTTATGAGCAGTAATTCTAGCTAATACAATGTACCACTTTCAACCAGGGAAGAATGTATATATATTCCATTTAAAGAAAAAAAATCAATGAGTCAGTGGGCTATAGTTGGTAATAAATAAACCCTATAATTATTAAAAAGTGATTTATTCATTGATTATTCATATAAGAATGTGTTTTAAGCACATCACGTTTCTCAAGAAGATACTGAGACCCTTTTATGGTATAGGAAGTTCAAATGGATTTATTAATTTGCAGTCATTCAGCAGTGTACACTAGATCTTATTTGACAAAATCTGCAAAATTTACGTAAAAACTTGGATTATAGTCCTGTTGCAAACCCGTGCCATTGATAACAGCATCAGGATGCTAAGCTAACACTAGTTAGGAAGTGTTTTTATTTGTCTCTACATAATAACCTAGGATAGATGAAAGTATTTTATCATGTACCACATCGATTGAAATGTCAATCATATAATAAGTGTACCGGGTCAGTGATAAGAGTGACACAGATACTGCGGGTGAATTTGAGGCTGATAAGAAAGCAACACCTTCTCAGTGTCTACTGTTATGCCCTGGAAGCCACAGGAAATCGCTGAGCTTCCATAACACTGAGTCACGATGCTTCTACAACCACACCTCAAGCGTGGCTGAGAAAGAGTCAAGAATCAGAAAGCTTTAAAAAAAATCTGGGAGTTCTTTGGATGGGTCTTAAAACACTTTTGTATTCTCGTCCATTCTCACAAACAAAGCAGTGCCGCATTTCAGCGCTTATTTCCTTTTCAGATAAGCTCTATTTAAGTCCATACAGTATGTGGTGACATGTCTTTCCTAGTTCAAGTTCTCAGAATCATTGAATTCCTCATTTGCTCTCTGTTGTTGAGAGAAGTATGTACTTCCTTGCTTCTTGCATTCTTTCGTTTATCCCTGTTCTATTGTTAGCAACATTAACATCAACATTATTATAATTTTGTCAAACATATATAACCAGAATTCATGTGGTGGAATGCCTTCATAAATGTTTTGTGCTGCTGGATTACAGTATTTCTTTTTCTGATCTCCAACCACCCCCCCCCCCTTTTTTTTTTCTTTTTTAGGGCAGTATTAGAACCCCTTTTGTCATTGACACCACCAGCTCACAGTGTGTTTATTGTGGTGGATTCAGTTGACTCTGGCTGTTGTGGAGGTAATGGAGTTGGAGAAGGGTCAATATCAGGATCAGCAGGCACACAAAGTTCCTCTATTGCTGAGCTCCTGCTCAAATACATACAGCTCTTTCCCCCCTGGATCCTTCTGGTCTGCTCTGCACGCCGCCAGAACAAAGCCGTTTGCAAGATGTTCTCAGGTACAAAGAAAGATGATTCACAAACCATTTCATAAGCATTATGAAATGCACTATAAGATGATTAGCTTAATTGCTTTCTTCTGAATGTTGTTCATTGTTCATTTTAGTTAAGACTGCACAGTGCACACAAAGACTTTGTTCTGCAAATAGAGACCAGTTTAGTAACAAATGAGTAAACACTTGTATGATCAGACAAATAGCCAATATTCTCAAACAAACAGCTAATGACTATGCTTTTTCGTCATATGTCAGTATATTATGGCTTTGAAGTGCTTTAATAAACTAGATGAAATAACCTGTTCTAATTAGAGTCCTACCCACTTATTAGCTCTAGGCATGGGGCGATAAGCGTTTTCAAGGTATACCACGGTTTGGAAAAGTCAAGGTTTTAAAACCACCAAAATTTTCTGTAATACCGTTCCTAAGGTATGTGTAAGATTTTTTATTTACTTTTTTTTTCAGGACAGCAGTATCTCCAGCAGAAAAGATATCCAAAGATGCTGTTTTAAATTGTAAAGAAATCTGTGATTTTGAAACTAATGACGACAGCAGAAGTCGATGATTCATTTTCATTATTTATCCTAACATGTTTACTGCTCCAGAATATTTTAAATCTTTAAAAAAAAAATGTGTTGTTTTTTTACCCAGACATTTAAAAAGAATATATTTTAGAGCAGTAATCACAATAATGTGAAACCGTGATTTTTTTTTCTTATACCAGCCCATGCCTAATTAGCCCTTCTATCTGAAGGATAATGTTAAAAGACTAGAGTCTGTTGTACACTAGTTGCATCTACACATCGTTCTAAATAAATTTGAGTGGAAGATCCTTAACTATTTTAAATCGCATTTTGTTGCATAAGAGAGTTTCAACTTTAATTACACGGCTTTGATTAAATGCTTTTAAGACCATAGTTGTTTCTTAATTTGTCTCTGAATTTTGTTGTGTACACTATCCTTTTTTTATCTCTTTACCATCTGCCCTGCAGGTTTTCGGAAGTTGTGTCTGGATGACTTAAGAAAGCCTGCTACTGTACGTGATGTACAGCAATATATCTTGCGGAGGCTTGACCAGGATGGAGCTTTGAGAAGACAGCTTACCCCAGAGACAGCTGAAATGCTCAATCTATTGCACATTAAAAGTGGTGGTTGTTTCTTGTTTCTTGAACGAGTGATGGACGGTGTTGCAAATGGTTTAGTGGGACTTCGTGAAATTCGGGACATTCCTGGCACCCTAAATGGCCTTTACCTTTGGCTCTGTCAACGACTCTTTCCTAGAAGGCTGTTTGTCCATATTAGGCATTTGCTGAATATTCTCCTGGCATCACCACAACCACTAACAGCTGAGCATCTCTACACTATTGCCAAAAGCCGTGACTGCTACCTTGGGATCGGAGACTTCCAAGCACAGATGGGAGCTCTGGCATCTCTGTTTGTAGATGGCCCTGAGGGGAGTAAACTCCTCTTTCACAGCAGCTTTGCAGAATGGTTAACAGATGTTAAATACTGCACACAGAAGTTTCTATGTTGTGTTAAGGATGGTCACCTTTCTTTGGCCATGTCACTCTCTTTACGAGCCAGTAGTTTGAATACAGAGGAAACTTGTCAGTTGGCCCACCACCTCCTCAACAGTGGAGTTCATGAAGGAGAACCAGCCCTCTTGGCATTGTGGTTGCTATGGACTGGAGTTCCAGCTCTTAATGGTACCAGAAAAGACTGTTCTTCTAATGTGCTATCAACTTCTCATACACCTGTTTTAGTTCAGCAAGATGTGCTACAGCTCTTAATGAAAAGTGGAATATATCCTCCAAGCTGTTCCCCAGACAAAAGCTCCAGTGTGGGAGTTCACTGTGTTGGAGGAGGAGGCAGGATAGTTCGACGAGCATTACAGAGAGAAGAGTCTGTGAGAGCACTACTTGACAGTGGTGTCAGTGTAAACCGTACAGACCCATTAGATGGACGGACATTACTAGCAGCAGCAGCCCATGCTGGTCTTGTAGATGTAGCTGCATTGCTGTTGTGTCATGGAGCAGACCCTTCACTGACCGACAACCAGGGACAGACAGCATTGACACTTGCTGCCAGACAAGGCCATATTAGTGTACTACAGGTGTTGCTGGACTGGGTGCAAGAGCAAGGGAGTAAGAGTTCTGCAGCCCATACCCTGTTGGAACATGCAGACAGTAAGGGATGGACTGCTCTTCGCTCTGCTGCATGGGGTGGCCACAAGGAAGCTGTACGTCGCCTTCTGGAAGCAGGAGCAGAAGTTGAAGGCTGTGATTCAGATGGCCGGACAGCCTTGCGAGCAGCAGCATGGGGTGGACATGAGGAAATCCTGCTGACACTTCTCGGTCATGGTGCTGAAGTAGACCATTCAGACCGTGAGGGACGCACTCCACTAATTGCTGCTGCCTACATGGGTCACAAAGAAACAGTGGAGATCCTTCTGGATGCTGGGGCTGATTTGAATCTTGCAGATGGGGATGGACGTACCGCTCTCTCTGTTGCTGCATTGTGTGTACCATCATCAGCTGGAGGACGAGGGCATGGAGAGGTTGTAAGTCTTCTGTTGGAGCGAGGTGCTGATCCTGAACATAAGGACAGAGATGGAATGACCCCTTTACTGCTAGCCTCTTACGAAGGACATGAGGAAGTGGTTGAACTCCTCTTGGAAGCTGGAGCTGATGTAGATGAAAGTTCTGGAGCACATCCTTCTTCTATCACTCCTCTTCTTGCAGCTGCAGCTATGGGACATACTGGCACAGTTAACCGTATGCTGTTTTGGGGGGCAGCAGTGGATGGCATTGATGGCGAAGGCCGCACTGCTCTTTGCTTGGCTGCAGCAAAGGGTAGCATTGAAGTCGTAAGAGCATTGCTGGATAGGGGCTTGGATGAGAATCACAAAGATGACCTGGGCTGGACTCCACTGCATGCTGCAGCTTGTGAAGGTCACAAAAGTGTGTGTGCAATATTGACAGAGAGAGGTAGCATGGCACGTGTGGGTGAGCTTGATGTAGAAGGTCGGAGCCCTCTAATTCTGGCAGCACAAGAAGGCCATTGCAGTACAGTCAGGTTACTGCTAGATCGTAAATCACCCATTGATCATCGTGCATATGATGGACACTCTGCACTTAGTGCAGCTGCTCTGCAGGGACACCGAGATATTGTAGAGCTATTAATGCGCAGAGGAGCTGACACTGATGTCCGTGATGCTGAAGGAAGACCTCTCCTTTATTTGCTGGTCCTGGAGGGCCGTTTAGACATGGCTATCCTACTTATAGAAAAAGGTGGTGTTCCTCTAGAGTCAAAAGATGCAGAGGGACGTACTGCACTCCATGTAGCCGCTTGGCGAGGAGACCTGGAAGGTACTGAACTATTGCTAAAATATGGAGCTGACCCAAATGCTAGAGATCTTGATGGTCGGCCTCCGTTGCACTCAGTGGCATGGAGAGGTCATGCAGCTGCTGGCAGACTGCTTCTTAGGGCTAAAGGTCTCAATGTAGATCTGGCTTGCAAACAGCAGGGTGCCACAGCACTAAGTGTTGCTGCTCAGGAGGGGCATACTGAAATTGTGGTCATGCTCCTAGAGAAAGGTGCTAACCCTGACCATGTAGACCGTTATGGTCGCACCCCAGTAAAGGTAGCAGGAAAACAAAGTCATTTCACAATTGTCAGACTTCTGGAGAGCTATGGTGCAAAACCCTTCTCAGGTCAAATACCATTTACACCTAGTGGTGCTCCTAACGCATCTTATCTTTCATGCATAGTGAAGACCCATCCGTCTATTAGTTCAGGAGAGGTGGCAGCTGATCGAGTCCCCACCGTATCTTCTCCATGTTCAACATCAGCCTCCTGTTCCCCTGCTTCTACTGCAGAGCGTTTCCACTCAATGCCTGCATCACAGACCTCCTCTTCCACCTGCCACTCCCTGGCCACAGTACAGACTGTGCCTGCTGACAGCCTAAATTTTATCCAGCAGATACAACAACATTCACTTCCTCGTTCTCGTAGTCGGCCCTCCACCTTGCCTCTTCCTGGCTCCAATCCAACCAGTCTTCAGGGTAGAGCTTCTAGGCATAATCATAAGGTTGTACCCAAGTGCAGTCCCACACATGAACAGTGCACCTTTACTGAACTGCAGGACCTAGAAAAACCCTTAAAAGGGCTCAGATTATCAGGGGATGGCAACTACCTCTTAAAAGCTAAAACTCCTTACATCATAGAGGATGTGATGGATAAGAGCCTCAAACAAACTGGAGGAATTGATCTAAAGTGGAACTCTGTCATGGCTTCCTTAGGGGTGATGCCAAACCAAGAAGGCTTGCATAGGCAGACAAAAATTAGGGAAAGCCCCCCTTTGGGGTACCCACCTTTTCACCTCCAATCCCATGCACAACAAGGTGATTGGGGTGGATTACAAAAGACATTGATGTCTCCAACCATTGACCTTTCAGCTGTTTCCCCACATAGTGCCTTACCTGAAGAATCTCTGTTTAACATGACTACTGACCCCCAGCTTAATCTCAAACAAGCAATTAAGTTGCAGTTTGAAGGGCCAACCAGTGCAGCACTTTACAAGCGAGAAACCCCTCTCTGAGGTGAGGCATTAAGTTTCTCACAGTACTTTCTTGGTTGTCATGTAATCTTAATTTACTGTTTTAAAGGGGATTCATGTATATGAATGAAGTGTGTCTGAATATACTGTCTTAACATGCAGATGTCAGATATCCCAGATGGAAGTGAACTACATTGGGCTTTCAGCTGCAGTCTTTGATTGTCACTTGGAATGTCTGGAATTCTAATGACAACTTTGTCTTTGTAGGCAAACCTGGACATTTAGGAGTTCAAGGAGGTGATGGTTGTTTGGGTAATCACTGCACTGGGTGTGGGAGGTTTTGAGAGTAGAGGAGCATGGCAGATGAGAGAGTCATAACATGCTGACCTCCACCTCTTTTAACCCACTGACCCCAAAGCACAAAAGGAGAAGGAGAGACATAGGGAGCCTGAAGGAACTTGAGTTCAAAGGCTCAAGCTGTGTACATTCCGAAGCCTTTCCTCCTCATCCCATCACAATAGGGAGCAGCTGGCACTCTCTCATACCCTGTTATACAATCACAGGAAAATATATTTACATTCAGAGAGACACTTACGGATATTTCCTTTGTTGGTGTCATGCATTTGCAAAAGTTGACATACTGTATATCCCAGAAATTTTGGTTCACACAACATGCTCTGGTTCACAAAAGCATGAATGGAGTTCTCATAGACGCATTGTGGTTCAGCAGTGACAACTTTCTTTTAAAAAACGAGCTAATATGAATGTGGCAGTAACTGGAGCATTTAAAGTGCATTCAAACTTCTGTACAGTACTCAAACTCTGGTTTACACCCAGGCTTGGACTTGCTGGGACAAAAAGGGCTTTTTCAAAGCACCACAGTCACTTAATGGCTTTATATGCCAGATGTGTTTCCATAACTTGTGGAAGCCATCAGCAATGTTTGTGTCTTTTAAAAATGTGATACATTTGACACTATATGTTTCAGGATATAGATGTTGTTACAATTTATTTACCTAAAATTCTTAATTTCAGCAAGGCAAAATAATGTTAAAGCTTCATTCCAGTTGAATTACAAAAAGAGATTGGAAAGTGGAAAGTTACCTAAAAACAGATGAGATATTTAGGGCAGATATGAGAGATCTCATGTACGTGATTAGATTTGAACGGAAGGTCATGAAAACTGTAGGTTTTGACTTGAGGGAAAAGTTATGTGAATTTTACATTTTGCCATGGGTAAATTATAATGTTTGTTCTGTTTTGTATGTTAAGATTCATTGAGATGCACTAATTAAAAAAATGCATATGATTTTGTGTCTGTGCAAATTTGTGTGGGAAGCAGGCAAGCATAGAACACTTTTGGCTTGCATACAACTCATCATTTAGTCCCTCACATTTATATAGCACTCATAGACAGTCAAAAATACCTAGTTTTATACAAGATTACCAGATTTTATATAGAATTAACATTTTTTATTAAAATATTTCCATTGTTCTGCTTTCATTTGTTATATTACACGATTACAAAATTATCGGAATTTAAACAGGATTATTCACCCACCAAATTGAAAATGACATAATCTGTCATCATTTGCTCAATTTCCAGTGGATTCAAACCTGTAAAAAATTATATATATATATATATATATATATATATATATATATATATATATATATATATATATATATATATATATATATATATATACACACACACAGTGTTGGGGTAATGTATTACAAGTAACATGAGTTATGTAATAATATTACTTTTACAAGTAACGCATTACTTAAAAAATTAAGTGATAATATTTGAGTTACTTTTGAAAACGTAATGAGAGTTACCATTTAGTTTATTTAATTAGCTTATAAAAAAAAAAGCTGAATCAAAATGAACTTGAATCCCACACTCAATGAGAGAATGCAGAAACAGACAGAAACCAAGATGGCAGAGCCTTACATTTATGCGATGGGAGTATTCTCGTTATTCTGAACGGACCAAAGAATGGGAAAAGGGGATCGTCTCAATAGACAGTAATTTTACTTCACTAATAAGACAAAAAGTACAAAAATTAACAAACACATTGCTTTACGTTTTCATTCATCTGTATAGATGACATATACTTCACTGTAGCTCGAGGGTCAGGAAGTTCTCAGATTATCCCTACATTATTATTGAATTGAATTGACATTGGAGATTAACAAACAGTAAAGTGTGTGGAGCAGAGATAGGGGAAGGATTGGCAAAACACCTCGAGCTGGGAATTAAACTCGGGTCGCCACGAGCACCTGGGTGCTCTGTTGACACACTAACCACTAGCTATTGGCACTGACAAGCTCCTTTATTTAAAAAAATAAATAAAATATGAAAGAGATCAAGCCTCAGCCAGGTCAGAAAAAACAACGCAATAGTAACTGAAAAGTAACGTAATCGGTTACTAATAAAAAGTAACTAAGAAACACAGGTCAATATTGTAATGCATAACTTTCAAAAGTAACTTCCAGTATGTTGCTGAATACACACAAACTTTGAAGAATGTGAATAACCAAACTGTTTAATCATTAATTTTTATATTTCTCTTTTAATGGAAGACCAATGTTTGTTAAAAGTATTAGCTGAAACAACGTAACAGCGTGTGGGTGATCAAAATTTCCATTTTTAGGTAGTAGGTATTATTTTAATAGTTCAGTTTACAAAAACTTTGTTTTAGTCCATTTGAAAAGAAATAAACATTAAAAGAGAAAAAAATAGCTTTGACACGGGTAAGTAAATAAAGACAGACATTTTTGAGCTGAAACAAGTTAAATCTTCAATTTTAAGAATTCCAGTGATCTCTGTCCTTTTGTTTTCTGCAGACTGCATTTTCCCATGTCCTAAATGTGAAACTGTCACATTCTTCAGCGAGCGTTTCCTTATTTGTACATCCTCACTAATAGTTAACACTTGTTTCTTCTCTCGGTCACACACGCACACACTCATCTCTCCCTGTAAAGGGTACTTTTTATGGCCCCTCTAAAGTTTACTTGCTACTTCCATAAATCCCCTCAAAGCAAACAACTGTGGCTGTGTGCAACAACAAGCAAAATGCCACTCTTTTGGCATTCTGGCCGTTGTACAAACAGCCACAGTTCCAGACACTGCTCACACTAGAATGTACACACGATAACTACAGTATTCAGCACATATATACACTAAGTTACTGTTAGATACACATGGTTTTACCAACATTTATTTACTCATATATGGGAATACAATGGTACATTTCAATATGACACACAGCACAAAGAATACACACAGGCATACTCCATTTTAGCAAAGTTTTGAGGTTCTATCAAGCGTCTAGAGAAAAGCTCCATCTTAATAATTATATTTCCTTAAACACATTATTATAGGTGGCATGAGGATCTCAAATATGCAGCTACATATTGAGACTTGTGGCAAAAGTTTTACTGTTTCAGGCTAGACCTCATAAACTGGATATCAAATGGTTCACCATGTCATTATCATCTATTTAAAATTCTTTTTGAGACATTTTAATTTCTCAGACCACCGAGACTTTTTAAAGCATGTCATTTTCATTTTGGAAGTTAGTTATTTGTGTTGTTTCATTTTTTTATTCCAAGACATAACTAGTCTTTACACTGTTTGGGCTGATGTGGTTTGGGGTTGGTAGACAAAGTGCAAACTCAGGCATTCCTTTATAATGAAGGACAACTTGCACCCAGTTATTTTATAGGTAGGATTTTTCCCTTGTAGACACTGCAGGATACATTTTTATTTGAGATGCTGTAGGGACCATCTAACATTCCTTTCTAAAAAGGCATCCTTTAATAGATGACTTATTCATTGAAACCATTATATGGGACAATTAGATGGTGTTACAGTAAGTTGTAAAATGTTAGGCATTCTTTTTTTATTGCATTTCTCTCTTTAGTAGTCATGTTTAGAGTATGAAAGCTTAAAAATTCATAATGAAACTGGAACTGCGCTTCGTGTTGCTACTTTAAACCCTTTTAGCAAGCTTGTGTTATGTCATGTTTAATATTACAAAAAGTATTTTATAATCAAACGTTATTCTACTATTGACAAAATGCATGCAGTTGAAAAGGTCTAAAAGTCAAGCTTCCATATTTGTTATATGGAAACAGACAGCAATTGATTGATTTGTGATGGGAGAGTGCTTAAAAAATCTTATTCTTGGTATAGCACCTAAACAAAACATAATACGTTTAATAAGTCATAGCTTTTTGTTAGCAATACAGTCTGGAAAATCATTTTGTTTATATATGACTAGGCCCACACGGAATCTGTGCTTGCAGAGATCTGCAGATTTCCACAGATTCACAGCCCATCATTAAGTCTATTCATTTAGTTGTGTGTGAATGTGTGTACATTTATATTTAATCAGTTTTTAAATTAAATTCAGTAATATTACTATTACGAAAATGTTCATATGATTTACTTACAGTGCAGTTTGTAAAGTAATAATTTCTGTCTTTTAGTACACATATGGTAGATATCAGTGGTGTAGTCCTAAAAAAAAGGTGGTGTACTATTACCCACCCAACCCGCCCATGCTGTATTATAATTTTACCTGAACGTTTCAGCGAGAAATCATTCAGTTGACTTCGAAAAACCCACGAAATTTTCTCACAGCTGCTGTGGTCGTCAGGGGGCAGGGAATGGTGCAAAATATAAACAAAAAATGCACCAATTGCAACAAATTAAGATGAGAGTTAAAAAAATATTTGGTATACAGTTAAAGGGGATGCGAATACACGTAAATTAGGGAAGTCTCGTCAGCAAAACAAGTGAGTATACCAAGGGTATACGCAAGTATTGATCCTCAGAAGTCGTAATACCCAAACAGCTAGTGGAAAAAAGTAGGCATACTGAGTATATGTGCGTATAGCCCCGACTACACCACTGGTAGATATATTATATGAGACTTGCTTTGTTTAGCAAACGGATCTCATAGGATTTGCATTGTACAAATTAAATTAAAGTTAAAAAGGTATTATTTTTTATTTCATATATTATGTTTTTAGTTATGATACTCCCAAAATCATTCTGCATAAATCTGCAGGTTTTTTACAATATTCTGCACAGAAATAGCAAAAAATATATCCACGAGCACAATCCCATATGTACAAGTAAATCTTTTGGAAGTTTATCAACACTGCAAACCCGAACAGTGAAAATCACTCAATGAAATAAGTTTATTTAAGTTTGACTTAAGGAAAAGGAGTTATGGTAACGCATAAACTGATTACATTAAGCAGAACACAAACCTAATGAGTTATGAATTAATTGATTATATTTGAATTAACTTAACTCTTAATACCAAGTCATTGAGTAATTTTATAGTTGTTTGGACTTAAGTTGGACTTAAAATGTTTGAGTTACTAATACTCATTACTAATAAAATGTTTGACGATATCAACACAAATAATATATATATTTACATATTTCGGCTAGAATAAAAGCAGTTTCTAATTAAAAAAAAAAACATTTTAAAGTCAAAATTATTAGCCCCTTTAAGCTATACATTTTTTTGATAGTCTACAGAATAAACTATCGTAATACAATAACTTATCCTAATTACCCTAACCTAGTTAATCTAATTAACCTCGTTAAGCCTTTAAATGTCACTTTAAGCTGTATAGAAGTATCTTGAAAAATATCTAATCAAATATTATGTGCTGTCATCATGGCAAATATAAAAGAAATCAGTTATTAGCAATGAGTTATTAAAACTATTATGATGAGAAATGTGTTGAAGAAATTCTCTCTCCGTTAAACACAGGGGAAAAAAATAAACAGGGGGGCTAACAACTCAAGGGAGGCTTATAAGTCTGACTTTTCACTATCTATCTATCTATCTATCTATCTATCTATCTATCTGTCTGTCTGTCTGTCTGTCTGTCTGTCTGTCTGTCTGTCTGTCTGTCTGTATATATATATATATATATATATATATATATATATATATATATATATATAATTTGTGTTGATATCGTCAAATATTTTATAAGTAATGAATCTTAGTAACTTTAACATTGTAAGTCCAACTTAAAATGTTTAATAGGTTTCCTCAAACAATTTGAGTTAACTTATCGGGTTTTAAACTGTACCAATGTTTTCTTACTATTCCACACTAATATGACCTAAAAAAATAAACAGATCATCTGCTTAGAAAGTGTGGCTTAAGCCACTGTTTTAGATCAGTCATTACACATGAGAGGAAAAGGGCTCTGTGGACTTGATGAAAACCTCGCACAAAGTCAAAGACAAGGCTCTGCTTCCTGACCGACAAGGAGACACCACATCCTCTGACAGCGTAAACAAGGGAGAGGAAAACTTTTCTATGGAATAACAAACCATTCTTAGGGCAGAGGAAGGATATCACAGAGCATGGAACACATTTCTTTGAAAAAAAAATCTATGAAATAAGGCTATTTAACTGTTTGTGAATCCTTCAATGAGTGAGTAGATGTAGCATAGCGATACCTAGTCTTCTTGAACAAGGCAAGCTAAGAGACTGTGTTAAGCTTAAATTCAAACAGTAAAGTCTGGGTGTGTTTGGTTATCCAACAAGCCCTGTTGAGCTTTGAGAGTCTCTCTTTCGCAGTCAAAACAGGACTGTGAGGATTCTTGAACTAGCAGGAAACAATTCAGAATTATTCAAAGGATTCCAGTGGTTCTACTTCTCGTTTGAGATTGCAAACTCATGCCAAGAATATTTCTCACTGAGTGGTTGCATTCCTGTTGCTGTTTACAGCTAAACAGAATAATGGTAAACCGAAAATCTCTCAAATCCTCTCGTTATGACCATGATATGCATTCTTGTTACAAATGGTTTTATTGACGTTGCAGATTTATTTTTAAATCGCATTAGGATCCAGAAGACTTCAAATTCATTAACATGTCTGTGTGTCATTACTGCCTCCTGCTGGCTGGCAAGGCTATTAAATCTCAGTAGCATACTGCATTATCACAAAGCCAAAACACTGCAGTGGAAAGAAATCACACTATATTAGCAATAGAAACAACCAGGCTTTAAAAACAAATGTAAGAGCACAAACGCAACTCTAAAAATCTATATTTTGTCATGCTAAGGCTAATCAAACTAAGGTATTTATTTTGACTAGTCTGTAAATTAATAATAGCTTTTAATTGCTTGATACACAACTGCAT
Organism: Danio aesculapii; assembly: GCF_903798145.1. Lineage (NCBI taxonomy): Eukaryota > Metazoa > Chordata > Actinopteri > Cypriniformes > Danionidae > Danio > Danio aesculapii. The sequence continues at coordinate 33,873,284 of NC_079443.1, forward strand.
AATTCATTTAATATTCATCTGTTCTACTATTATTACTTATTGTACAGTATTTTGTCAATGCCTGCTTTAAGCCATGCAACTTTGCAACCAAAAGTAAAATAAATACCTGTCTCATTCAAGGACATCCTTGTACTGATAAATCTTAATGCAGTGGTGCATGCTATCCGACACCACTAGGAGATCATTTGGTAAAAGTGCAAGTCCACGAGGGCTACTCAGTCCATCAGACAAAATCACTCGTCCTGGTCCCTCAGAAGGATATAGAAGCACCCGATGTTTTTCTCCCCAATCCGCCACCAACACAGCCCCATCCTTGTCAATGCACAGGCCCCAGGGACATGACAGCACAGGCCCTAAGCTGGGACACACACCCAGGATTCGTAAGGTGTCCCATCCTGGTCCTAAAATCTTCACACAAGGCTCCTGCCCTATTTCACTGCCTCGCTCAGACACTGCAACTAAACCAGAGAGAAGGCATGCTGCTACAAGATAAGGCCTGTGGAAACCAGTCACCACAGTGCGTTCCAATCTGGAGCCAGTTTTTGGTTCAAGCTTCAATGCAGTAAGAGTTCCCTTTCGTATATCTGCAACTAAGAATTCATCTCTTTGGTTGACTGTCACACCTCTTGGAGCTTCCAACTCATCTCGAGGGACTCCTGCAATGTAGGGCCCCCCTCCGAATGTTTGGAGGAGACGCCCATGCCGACTAAGAATCAGGAGAGCCCTCTCGGCTGCACAGCTCAAAGCAATTAGACCCTTGGCATTAACGGCCACATCAAAGTAATTTCGGCAATGTCTTGAGGAGTCATTACTTGCAGAAGTCACTTGTTGTAGGACGTTACCATGTGGATCAGTTACTTGGACACGAGCATTCCCACAGTCCACAAGAAACAGTTGGCCTTGGGGTGTAGCATGGACACCACTGGGCAGTGTGAGACCAGCACGCCCTGAGCCTTGCTTACCAAACTGCCTGACTAGACGCACTTCTGGTGGCATGGATTCTGCATCCTCCTCTAACTCTAAGAGGGCTGGTTCACTCCTCTCTCCCCGCAGTCTGTTTTCATTTAGAGAAGTCTGCCGTCCTGGTGTAAGGTGGTTCTGTCTTTTCTGAGATGAGTTGTCAATAACAGACATCGAGAGCGAACGAGACACTCTACTGGAACCAGGAGCATGGTGTTGGGTGTTCTTTTGAGAGAAATTGCCATGACTGGGACAGGATTTTGTGCGTGATGCCTCACTTTTTTGAGAATTGGAGCTCAAGTGTGAGGACATATGACTCTTAGTAACCAACCACATGCTTGACTGCTGCCTTCTGGTCTCACTTAGAGGTCTGTTACAATAAGAAAGATCAGCAGCTGATCTGGAAAGGCGAGCAGTAGGTCGCAGGGAATTGGTAAAATCTCTAGGGGAGCTGACAATAAAAGTGTATCCAGAATCTACACTGTCAGTAGGGGATGATGCACGGTTTTGTGGGTGATCATCTGAAGATGCACTTAATTGAGAGGAAGACCTGCCACGAAAGAAGTTGTTATTGCTGCCTTGACTAGAGCTGATCTCTCTGGGGCTCTGTGGTGATGTGCCATACCTCGATGTTTTTCCTGATGTCCTCCTAGTTTGACTTTTATGATCAAACTGATGCAAGAACCAGCCATCTTGTTCTTGAGGACCTTGTTCTGGAGATGGAGAGAATTCTCTTTGCCTTCTTGCTCTTTGTGAAGCAAACTGTGTAATTGGTCCATTTTGTCTCTGAGCATAATCTTCACTCTCTGACTCACCATGACTAAGTGATGGTACCGCCAAAAAGAGCTCATCTCCTTTGCATTCAGATGAAGGCGATTCACACTCATCCTCCTGCGATGAATCACGTTCACATGGAACTTGATTAGGGGACCTGCGAGACAGTTGTGGGGACTGATATTTTACCTCTTCTCCTGATTCTTCGTCACTTCGGGCTGACAAACGGAGCTTCCGGACAACCCTCAAATTCCCACTGTTAACTGATGAGGGCCTTGGATAAGGTCCAGGAGATGGGACTGGGCTCTGACAAGGGCTTGTTCCATCAGTTGTGCTCTTGCCCTCTCCAACAACATGAGCCCCACTGCGTGCTTCAGCGGCATGGAGGGAACACATGTGACCCAGTTGCCCACAGCCTCCAACTGGAAACTGAACATTATGGTCCTGCACGTTGACCTCACCAAAGGTTATAGCATTTGGCTGGGCACTTGGTTTAAAAGATACACGTTTGAGTGTAAGTGATAATTCCCAAGGCTGGACCAGCTCTGCAACACCTTTAAGAAGCTGGTCCCGCTTGAGATCCCACTCTCGATCTTTACTACCATCAACACCACTCTTCTTTATTAGTTCTCGAAGTTTGATAACTTTATATAACCGCTGGTCCACCAATCTTTGCACAACCCTTATGGCTGCTCCATTTTCCCTCTGCACTTGTTCCAGTCTAAGCTGTAGGTCACGATGATCCTGTTCTACCCTTTCCAGTAGACGGCGCTCTTCCCTTTGTATTCCAATCAGTGCACGGTCCACACCTCGACTTACTGTTTGCGCTTCAGTGACTTGTTGCTCACGCAGTCGCCTGAGATCTGTTTCACATTTAGCCAAATCGCATAGGGCCTGGGTAGCCCAACATGGTAAGGAAAACGGAGAGGCTGCAGAAGCAGGTTTTGAGTCATGACCCTCTGTATCTGACTGTGCTGTTGGACTTAGAGGGGGCTGTGGAGATGTACTAGGGGATGTCTTGTTGCTCATTTGAGATCCACTAGACATCTTTGCAGACAATATGTAAAAGATTTTTGCAGTCACTTGTATGAAGGCCTATTTTGGACCTGTTATGGAGGGTACAGAAAAAAAGAGGAAGACCATCAGTGTTGTTGCATTAAATCCCATGAATTCAATTACTTCTGTCTGATAAAATAATATACAGCAACATTCAAGCACAAAACAATGTATGGTAAATTCATCACCAGATTCTCTATCAGACAAATGTTTTAATCGTACATTTTGCCTTATTAACGTTTATTTACTTTATTAACGTTACTGTCAAGTCAAGACTCTTTGATTTGTAAAGCACTTTATACAATGTAGATTGCGTGAAAATTACCCTACAAGAATGAAAACAGGTCTAAAAAAATCAAGTTTATGGCTTTTCTGACCTTTTGAGCATGTTGCTACTACTACTACTACTAATATGACTACTATTTATTTATTTAAGTATGAATTATTTTCATCATATTTGAGTTCCAATAAATAAAATGCAGACACTTTAGTCTGTAATTAAAGTAAATTCTCTCATAACAGATTTGTAGAATAAAAAAAAGAAACAATGTTGCTCTTCTGCAACCTATAGCAACCACAGTCATGACAACAGCAGCCATGACTACATAAAGATATCTAAAAATAAATAATACAACAATTCGTTTATAGTAATATACATTTAAATGTACTAATTATACTGTAGTTGGCGCAACATATTATATAAATTACAACATGCAATACATTTTTATAGAAGTACTTAAGGAGACACCAGAGCAGGAACGAATGTTCTGAAATAGTTTAAAGACTCCTACAAATTCACTTTGGTACAGTTATTACATTGTGTTATGCAATTAAATTTACGACTGTTAAAACATAAAAAAAACTGTCATATTTTTGAAGTTCTGGATTTAAAAGGTTAAAACATTTAAACTAGCATAAAGTAGTTTTGCTAGTGTTTTATCTTACCTTTTTTACTGTGATAGTTAAGATGTTTCTTGGAGATAACACTCACTGTTGCAGGCAGCTATACTTAATGAAAGTAGGAGACCTTAAACAGCTTACGTCTGGAATTTGATATGGTTTTGTGTCTTGCGGAACAGTTGCTGAGCACACTTGAGAAGGCAAACAGTGAAACAAGACCAGAGAACCATTCTGATATGCAGTTTGTTTGTGTTCTCTGACTGCATTCACAATGCATGTTATGTCTTTTCTAAATCCTTTATATTACAGATACAGCAGCCAATTATGAAACTTTTTGATTAATACGATACTGATTATTAGTATTATGAGCAGTAGTATTGTTAGATCTCTTTTAACCTTGTCTATTAGTTTTTAACAGTTGCAAAGAAAGTATTGAAAGATGCAGGTGATAAAACTTTAACTCTGACTGACAGATGGAAAGCTGAGAAACTCTGACAGATCTCAGGGATCGAGGGAACCGAGGAATGACTAGAGAGACTACTGGAGAGCGCACAGAGAAAGTGTGGCAGACAGACAAATGTGAGCAGAGGAGAAGGAGAGGCAGATAGAAGAAAGAGTCAGAATATTTCTAGTGCTGAGAAGATTATTAGCATTTCAAATTCAGGGAGGCAAGCAGCGAACGAAGGAGGACAGCATATATGTGGGAGGCAAAAGATAGACTAAAAAGAAAAAAAATGTCATCATAAAACCTGAGAAGTGCACTTGCTCTCCTTTGCTCACTTGTATTCTCGCTCTGCAGGCTTCTTTCTGAGCTCTTCAGGCCCCTTCAGGCCCAGCGTGACATCAGGCTACACATCAGCACAATGCTCATATACCTAATTCATGATGAGGTTTAAAGCAGTCGAGTCCAAAGTGTGGATGTGTGGTGGGAGGCAGAGGTACTGCAAGTAAAGCAAATTAGGTTATTAACAGAGGACTTAAATATTCATGCAGTGAATATACTGTTTGATAGCAGTGTGTGCTTAAGATGCATGATTAATGTAATGCAGTTGCTCATAACACTAAACACTAAAAATAAATAGATTAAAAATAGATTATTCTAACCCCCAGGCAATTATTTTAGCTAATTTTGTAGCTTTTTGTTTCAGGTTTGGTACTCCAATTTAGGTCTATAGGTAATTTAGCAGAAGCAAAGCTAAAAAAATTGCTCTGATGTACAAATGAGAAGCCTTTCTTTATAAATTTTTCATTCATTTTCTACAGCTTTTCCGGGGCCGGGTCACGGGGCAGCAGTCTTAAGAGATAACCCCAGACTTCCCTCTCCCCAGACACTTCCTTCAGCTCCTCCGGGGGGTTCCCGAGGTGTTCCCAGCCCAGCCGAGAGACAATGTCTCTCCAGCGTGTCCTGGGTCTTCCCTGAGGTGGGACATGCCTGACCTCCTCCCGGTGGGACATTCCTGGAACACCTCCCTAGGTACTGTAGGCGTCCAGGAGGCATCCAAAACAGATGCCTGAGCCACCTCAGCTGACTTCTTTCGATGTGGAGGTGCAGCGGCTCTACTCCAAGCTCCTCCCGGGTGACAGAGCTCCTAACCCTATCCATAATGGTGCGCCCTGCCACCCTGCGAAGGAAACTTATTTCGGCCGCTTGTATCCGATATCTTGTCCTTTTGTCATGACCCAAAGCTCATGACCATAAGTGAAAATAGGATCGTTGATTGACTGGTAAATCGAGAGTTTTGCCTTTCGGCTCAGCTCCTTCTTTACCACAACTGACCATTACATTGACTACATTACTGCTGCCGCTGCACCAATCCGCCTGAACAGAATTGGTGACAAAGGGCAGCCCTGCCGGAGTCCAACATGCACTGGGAACAAGTCTGACGTATTGCCAGCAATGCAAACCAGACTCCTACTCTGTTCATAAAAGGGATGAGACGGCCCTTAACAGAGCGCCTCTGACCCCATACTCCAAGAGCACCATCCACAGAATGCCACGAAGGACAGTCGAATGCCTTCTCCAAGTCCACAAAACAAATGTGGACTGGTTGGGCATATTCATATGAACCCTCGAGCACCCTACTGAGGGTATAGAGCTGGTCCAGTGTACCATAGCCTGGACGAAAACTGCATTGTTCCTCCTCTCCAGTACCCTGGCATAGATTTTCCCCGGAAGGCTGAGGGGTGTGATCCCTCTATAGTTGAAGCACACCCTCCGGTCCCCCTTCTTAAAAATAGGGACAACCACCCCAGTTGCCCAGTCCAGAGGTACTGTCCCCGACCTCTATGCAATATTGCAGAGACGTGTCAGCCAAGACAGCCCCACAACATCCAGAGTCCTAAGATACCGAGGGGGGAATCTCATCCACCCCCCGCAGCTTTGCCACTGCGGAGCTTGCAAACTACCTCAGTGACCTCAGCTTGGGTGATGGGTGAGTCCATCCCTGCATTCCCAGTCTCTGCTTCCTCAATGAAACCCATGTTGGTGGGGTTAAGGAGATCCTCAAAGTATTCCTTCCACAGTCCAAAAACATTCCCAGTCAAGGTCAACAGCTCCCCACTTCCGCTGTAAACAGTATCGATGTGGAGCTGCTTTCCCCTCCTGAGGTGCCGGACGGTTTGCCAGAATCTCTTTGGGGCCGACCAATAGTCTTCCTCCACGGTCTCCCTGAACTTTTCCCAGGCCCAAGTTTTTGCTTCTGCAACTGCCCGGGATGCAGCATGCTTGGCCTGTCGGTACCCATCAGCTGCCTCGGGAGTCCTGCAAGCCAACCAGGCCCTGTAGGACTCCTTCTTCAGCTGGACGGCATCCCTTACTTCCGGTGTCCACCACCGGGTTCATGGATTGCTGCCCCGACAGGCACCACAGACCTTACAGCCACAGCTCCTCACGGCCGCGTTAACAATGGAGTTGGAGAACATGGACCACTCAGTCTCCATGTCTTCAGTCTCCCTCGGGATCTGGTCAAAGCTCTTCCGGAGGTGAGAGTTGAAAATCCCTGTGACTTGAGGTTCAGCCAGACTTTCCCAGAGGACCCTCACAAAATCCTGGGGCCTGCCAGGTCTGTCCAGTTTTACTCTTTGCCAGCGGATCCAACTCACCACCAGGGGGTGATCAGTTGACAGCTCTGCCCCTCTCTTTACCCAAGTGTCCCAGACATACGGTCGGAGATCAGATGATACAACCACAAAGTCGATCATTGACCTCCGCCCTAGGATGTCCTGGTGCCATGTGCACTGATGGACACCCTTATGCTCGCACATGGTGTTAGTTATGGACAAACTGTGATTAGCATAGTGGTCCAATAACAAAACCGCACTCGGATTTAGATCAGGGAGGCCGTTCTTCTCAATCACACCTCTCCAGGCTTAAAGTATGGAATAAACCTTGGCTTATGCACTGTTACATGGGATGAATGGGAATAGTTCACCCAAAAATACATTACCTTTTAGTGGTTTTATACTAGTTATGTTTTTTTTTCGGTTGAACACAAAACAAGATATTTTGAAAAATGCTGGAAAAAGCTGCTGTTGACATCCATTGTAGGCAGGGGCAGACTTAGTGATTTGGGGGCCCAAGGGTTGAACTCAAAACATTATCTTTCTCTATAGATATTTTTTTCTCTCTGTAGATTCGTTTTGGCACTTTGTTTTGTTTTTGTAAATAAACTGCACATTAAAAGTTATATTTTTATTTGGAAACTTTATTAATGTAATGTAATGTTTTAATTAATGTAAAATTAAATACACAAATTCACAAAAAAAACAACAACTTTACAAACATGTACTAGTTAATTAGCCATATTTGTGGTTAGATTTCAATATTTGCATATGCAGTACAAAAGGAACGTTCCATAATTCATGGGGCCCCTAGTTTTGAAAAGAAGCAATAACATTAAAATCTTATAAAAATGTATAATGTATAAAAGAGCTACATGATTAATAGCCTTCTTTGCATGCTCCGGGGCCCTAAGAGGCTGCTTACTTCGCTTATTGGTTAAGTCCACCCCTAATTGTAGGAACAAAAAATATTATGGAGGTCAATGGCTGTTTTTTACCCCAGCATTCTTTAGTATTTCATCCTTTGTTAAACAGAAGAAACAGAAGAACAATCTTGGTCATTTTAAACCCCCTGGTAAACACAAGAAATGCCTTTTGTTTCACAACTCATACTTTACCTGAGGTTAACAATAAAACACTTTATTCATAGGATGGCATTTCACACTGTACATTCTTAAAGCCAGAGTTAATGTCATTTCGTACATCAATCATAATCATCAATCATCTAACATAATGGCTCTTGTGCATCCTCATAAGGTGCATTTAAATCATGTCTGAAATTTGTATTTGTGAGTTGAAAGCAAAGTACGCCACCATATGGTTAAGTCAAAAACTTTACTTTGAGTTCCAAGTTTCTAATTAGGGGCATGTCTGTGAGAAATTATCAGGAACAATGAATGAAGTATCTGAATTGACCCTTAATTATTTTAAATTCATTTACTTTAATTTATTATTTACAAATTCTATTTAAAAACTATGCACATTGAATTTACAAAATACAATTTTTTTGTACAATTACTCTATGCATCAAATTAAAAATTCATGTATGGCCATTTTTATTGACTATTTTGTAGATTTTGTGTAGATTTATCATTAGACTTTAATTTAAATTTGAAATATAACTGCACATTACTCCCTTGCTCTGACAAAAAATGACTTGATCGCACTGCATGTCAACAATGCTAGCAAGATTTTCTTGAACCTTTTCTTACCAGAAAGTTTCTCTGTTGGTTTTTATTATGTACCGGAAATCGAACCGTGATATGGTGGCCGAGAAAGCTTAACGTGCTGCAATTTAAGAAAACACGTGCAATTACAAAAAAGACCTGCAAATTAAGAGAAGATCTTCATCTGTTTGACAGCACACTTGCTGCAAATCCTCAAAACGCATACACATTAAAAAAATGCACTGCATTTTCCCACAATGCAAACCAATTAATAAAACACGCTGTATTTTCTCACAGCGCAAACAATTTACAAAAACATGCTGCATTTTCTCACAACACAAAAAGATCGGAACACACAACAGAAATGTTTCAAGGGGACCCAAAACCATGACAGCCGCCGCTATGCCATGACTATTGCTCAGTGAAATTGTAGGTTATCTTTAAAAGTTAAGTTGTTTTTGTTTGTTTATTTTAATATCTCAATTCCTGAGTTTTTAGTATTTATAAGCCAAAATAACCATAAAAATAGCCCAGTCAGTCACATTTTAGGATCTCTTTAAACATTTCCGTTGTGTTTTGAGAAAATGCAGTGCGTTTTCGTAAATTGTTTACGTTGTGTGAAAATGCAGCACGTTTTCTAAGAATGTGTTTGCGTTGTGAGGATTTGCAGCACGTGTGCGGTCAAACTGATGAAGATCTTTTCTTAATTTTCTGGCGTATTTGTAATTGCATGTGTTTTCTTAAATTGCAACACATTAAGCTCACCATACTCTGAGTTAAAACTGGTTTCTAAATTTGCTTACAGTATAAACTATGCAAGTGAAACAATTTACCCTAAGGTTAGCATAGTGTGACACTTAGGACATCTCTTTAAGAAAAATGTCCACCAAGGTATTGAATTATATATATATATATATATATATATATATATATATATATATATATATATATATATATATATATATATATATATATATTTGGTTTTTTTTTTTTTTCTTACTCTTTGCACCTACTCTGTGTATTGGTATTTTCAATTTATGGGATTAGGCCAAATGGTTCCTGTTGGAGAGAGACTCAAAACAAAAGAATGGAGAAAAGTAGGTGTCAGCAGGAAATGCCAAGCAGGAGAATATCTGAAATAATGACATATGGGACTGTTCACTGTCCCTCCATTTGCCAAATCAGCAAATTTCTCTCAGGATAGTTTTGTTGGCTTCATATCTGACAAACCAAAGATAAAGTGTTTTAAGAAATTATTCCATTAAAATGATTTTTAGTGTTTTATTAATATTTGAAAAAAGTCATGCTAATGTTGTCTAAGCATATCTTTATTCTACCTTTTTTGGAAAGTTAAGCTTAAACCATTCAATTACAAATGTGAATACAGTAATTTGCATAAAGGTAACAACGCAGGCAGTCATTTGATATGCTGCATGTGTTTGAGTGTTCTCTTGTGTCTTTTCTGTAGGTCTCCTCTCACATTACTTCTTACATTATCTATGAGGGTTTGCTGATGATAAACAGTGTATTGACTTTGCACAAGGACAGTGAACAAAAGCAATTAAACATTTGTTTTGTTTGTTTACAATTAACCTTTATCAAATTTAATAGGTGTTTTAGGTAAAATCATTCAACTCAGAATAAAACTCTACCAAATAAACCACTAACGCTAACGTAATCTAAAACAATATGAGTATTTCACAACTTCGTATTATGATAAACTCAGAAATGTAACACAATTCAGAAATCTACTCATTGAACGTTTTAAAAGTCATTGAAAACTATGTTCAGTAGTTTTAATATTATTTTAGCACAATTTACCGTGTCATTGGTCACTGAAACATGAGTATTGAGTATTTCGAAACACTGTTCAACACAAAATCGACCACGCCAGACAAAATACCAGGTCTAAACTTATAAAAACTGAATAAAAGTTGAAGGTCTTACCTGAGTGTTTGTCACCTGCTCCTCTGTCACTGCCCTCCTTCCTTTCCAGCACAAGTTCTTCTGTTTTTTTAGCTCTTGTTAGCTGTCCCTCTGTTGCTAGGAAACGGTACGAACTAATTGAATTAACTACCAGTAACCTTGGTGTCTGAAATTGTATAAATTAAGATCAGTGCATTTTAAGACCTTTATTTTTCACAACATGCTATTAAAATAGTCGAGAAGTCACAACCTGCGTAAAAAAGTATTATTAGAGTTTTATTGAATACTTTATTATGATTGGCTGATAAGTACTGCGGTTAACGAAAGTTTTCCTTCTACTTAAGTTATGCATTAAATTGCGTTTTATAAACGTCTACACCTACCCCAACCCTAAACATTAATGTAGCGTCTTTAACAGTAATTTAAATTTTTTTATTATTATTGTATCATCACAAAAAAATAAATAAATAAAAAAACATGCTGATGTGCGCATGCCCAGACCTATCTGTTCGTTACATTACCCAATAAAACTTTGGGATAAAATAAGTCGGACAGCATTTTGTGGTCAAAAATCAAATGTCTTGAAATATTTCAGAATACACTCACCGGCCACTTTTTTAGGTACATCTTACTATTACCGGGTTGGACCCCTTTTTCCTCATGAACTGCCTTAATCCTTCATGACATAGAATTAACAAAGTACTGGAAATATTTTCATAGATTTTGGTCCATGACATTATAGCATCACGCAGTTGCTGCAGATTTTTTGGCTTTGGGGGTGGGGGGGGGGGGGGGGGGTGGAATACCAGGAGTTTTCTGGCAGGCAGAACCATATGGGAGATCGGCGGGAGATGGGTCTGAAATACGAGAGACTCCCGTGAAAAACGGCAGTGTTGGCAGGTATGATGGACATGGTCAGCAACAATACTCAGGTTGGCTGTGGCGTTGACATGATGATCATTTGGATCTAACAGGCCCAAAGTTTGCCAAGAAAATATCACCCACACCATTACACCACCACCACCATCCTGAACCGTTGATGCAAGGCAGGATGGATCCATGCTTTCATGTTGTTGATGCCAAATTCTGACCCTACCAACCATATGTTGAAGCAGAAATCGAGACTCATCAGACCTGGCAACGTTTTTCCAGCCTTCTATTTTCCAATTTTGGTGAGGCTGTGTGAACTGTAGCTTCAGTTTCCTGTTCTTAGCTGACAGGAGTGGCACCCGGTGTGGTCTTCTACTGCTGTAGACCATCCACCTCAAGGTTCGATGTCTTGTGCGCTCAGAGATGCTCTTCTGCATATCTCAGTTGTAACGAGTGGTTATTGGAGTTACCGTTACGAGGGGTTATTGGAGTTACAGCTCGAACCAGTCTGGCCATTCTCCTCTGACCTGTGGCATCAACAAGGCATTTGCGTTCGCAGAATTGCCGCTGACTGGATAATTTCTCTGTTTCGGACCATTCTCTGTAAACCCTAGAGATGGTTGTGCATGAAAATCCCTGTACATCAGCAGTTTCTGAAATACTCAGACCAGCCCATCTGGCACCAACAACCATGCCACGTTTAAAGTCACTTAAATCACCTTTCTTTCTCATTCTGATGCTCGGTTTGAACTGCAGCAAATCGTCTTCACCATGTCTACATGCCTAAATGCATTGCTGCCACGTGATAGGCTGATTAGAAATTTGCTTTAAAAAGCCGTTGGACAGGTGTACTTAATAAAGTGAGTGTATTTGACACCCTCGGCTGTGCATTAATATCTAATAATGCAAATTTCTACACATAATATGTAGTTTCTAATTAAACAAAATATTGCAAATGCTGTCAGATATCAAAAACAATTCTCGCCTGATAATTTCGAACCATGCTGATCTGACATGATCATTTTCAGCTATTGGATAACCAACTTCATGAGTCACATCTAATCAACGCAATGGCAATCATGTGGGGGTTTGAGGAGCGAGCACCGGCTGTAGATAAATCAAAGTGTACTCTTCATGCATTTAACTAATCAAGACATCTGATGTATGCAGCCCAGACTGTCAAAGTCCAGAATAGAACTGATCTAAGGGAGATATTGATATGAAATTGCTTCATGTGCTTGCATAGGCACCACAGGAAGATCTAAAGTCAGGGTATTGCATTAATGAACACTTGAATAATATTAAATGAAGGTCTATCTTGAGATAGGTCCTACAGCTGAGCTGAAAATGATAGAGAAGTGTCGTGTCCAAAGGCCATCTTAAGTATTAAAACGGTTATAAAAATGAATAGAACATTTATGAATAGATTAGTTAAATTACAAAACATCTGAAAAGGCAAAATGCACATCTTTGATGATCAGTGAGCACATTTAATAAAATGTAATGCATCACACTGGAGTGTTTATATAAATGGTGACTTCTATAATGCATGCTCATTGATTCATAAAACTGAATGTGTTCGAGAGTGGAAGCTGTAAAGGCACAACGATTAAATTCAGATCAAGGTCAGTTTACAACATCTTTGAGGAAAAAAACTCCTTTGCCTCAATTTATCCCTTAATGAAGCTACGGTGGTAATTATTATTGTATAACTTTAGTCACAGTCATGGTTGGCTGTTTAGTAATTCAAATTAGTTTGCCTTCTTTCATCACCATGCTTGGATGAATGTAGTATGTAGAGTACATGAACACCACAAAGATTATTTCCACTACTGTTTAAAGTTTAATGTTGTTAATATGTTTGTTAAACTGGGTAAACCCAAGTGTGTTCTGAATTTAGTGAAAAGTGTGGCAGGAATTAAGTATCTTATGAGCTACATGAATGCAAATGTTGAATTTTCTCTGTGTTCAGCCCAATCAGACAACACTTATCATGCATAACTATGACCCTTGTCACACAGCAATATGGGAAATGCAGTTCGTTGAAGCAGAAAATGTTGAAAAGTGCCCAGAGTCCTGATGTAAACCTGATTGAAAATCTCTGAATAATCTTTTACAACAATGTTGTAGCTTAGAAACTGTCAGTTAACCAATTAAGAGACTGGAAAAAAAAAAAAACAATTTCGGATTAATTTCACAGCAGACTACTGATGTCTTGTGGACGCAGATGTGCTTTAGTCATTTCATAAAACATTGTTCTACTAGCATAATCAACATAGGCTCATTCTGAAAACGTAGCACTATATACATTTCTGGAGATCACGAATTATGTAGCCAGAGCTCCGTATGGCTGCATTTAATCTTTAAAACGAATGCTACGGGGAGGTATGATGCCGTTCTTTTTCTCGCTTACCAGCTGACGGCTTACCTCCGTATGGACAGCTTTTCCGCTGTTACCAGTTTGTTCAGTAGCTCGACATGTACTTCAGCGGACTTGAGATGCAGGGCGGAGTTGACCGTGACAACCGGGCTCGAGTCCGGTGAAGAACAGTTCCAGAAAGCAGGTAAGACTAAAACAAAGCTAAAAAAATTACACAAGTAAATAACAGAGTGAGAATGTGGTCAAACTTGAAAATGTGGTAAAATCAGGGGCTTTTCTTTATCTAGATTGCCTTTTGCCTAAACCCAACTGTTGGTTGGGTTTAGGGAAGGGGATGGGCAGGTCAACTAGTGCTTTTTAAAACACTATTGGTTGGGTTTAGGGAAGGAGGAGGGTAGGGCGATCATTTGGTTGGTCATCAGTGAATCAGTTAGTCAACAGTGGCCTCTAGCGGATTTGGTACTCGCAGGCGAATGGCACTCGCGAGACAAATTTGAGATCTGAAAAGCATGTATATGGGGCATGTAATCAGAATGAGCCTGGGTTGAGCATAATATAACTTAAAATTTTGAACAATTTCTGAAATAAATCAATCAAGCGTTTATAAATTGTTCTCCAATACCGATCTCCACTTAATGTGCCCCGTACAGTCTTTAGTTAATGATCCTTCAGTAATCGTTATATTTTTTTAATTTTTTGCTCAAAAACTGTCCTATGATCAAAAGTGTTGATAAACATTAGATTTTCCTGCCCCTGGACTTTTAGATATATAATGTCCATCAAAAAATATGGTTGTGGTTTAAAGAATCAACAATTAAATATATAAAAGTTTGTTATAAATGGGTAATGTATGAAAAATAAGACACAGAGCAAAGCTTGGGGTTAGAATCTTTGGATCTCCTATAATGGCAACTTGACACAGACATGAAGAGTTTCTTCCCTATCGCAGCATTCCTGTCTCTGAGCCTTTCTCTAGAGAAGAGGAGTCAGACTTCTATCAAAAAATGAGAAAGAGAAACTAGAAACTGGAAAGAAACAGAATCCCAGTATTGAGCACAGAGGCTTAAACTGGGTCAATGATATCTCAAAATAACATTAAAGGTTTCATCTATTTTTTTGTTTGTTTGTTTGTTCTGTAGCCTTAAACCAGTCTGTACAGCAACCATTTGAAATTAGTGTGATTTATTTTTAAAGGCCAGATTTATACAAAACCAAATATTCTTCTTAGGTCCAAGCAGAGGATTGGAGAAATTTCTAGGCGTTTGTTAATCTAGGCATTTGATAATTATATCTAATGTATTTGCAATCAACCACATCTTACACAATCAGAGGATTTCCCCAGAAATAAACACCAAAAAGCCACAAGTATTGCCAGGTAAAACATTTATAAATTAATAAAAACATTCCCTTTCAGTGAGTATTTGTCATTGAAGGACTTTATCATTGATTTGGTTCCACTCCATTTTAAATATAGAAAAATATTTCGATAACATTCGTAGTTTTGCATGAGTTAGCACACAGTCCGGTAGATTATTGAAGTGGGCTTCCAGATTGTAAATTTACTTTGTGTTTGTCCCCAAAAAGTGAACCATCTTTGCTTACTCAGAAACCAGTTTGCATAGATAACAAGCCGCAAAAAGGCCTTGTCAACGTTTCATTCGTATAAATGAACAGGGGGGAGGGGGGGGAAAAGAAGACACCAATTACAGATAAAACAACTGTGCAATGCAAACGGATCAAACAAAAACTTTCCAATAGCAAGCATACATAATCAATGAGCTCCTGATTTCTCAAAATCATACTAAACATGTATACAAAGAAAAACATGCTTTCTGCACCACTTCAAGCATATATTACATCCTGGAAACGATGGCTGTTTGATGTGCATTGGTATCTAATACACACATAAACTCTATTGGTCTATTTGATTTCTAACTTAGAAACTGTATTAACTGCTGTCTCCATAGAGATGACTGAACACTAACACATATGTACCGTTACATCATTCGATCTCTTGCCCTTTATCCTTCCATTTTCATCTTTCTCACCCACACAGACATTAGAGCATGTTTTCATGGTCAACCATTATCCTAAATATTCAATTTGCATGCCAAACATTCCAGATATCAACTTAATCAAAAATAAAAAAGACAACCATCAGGTTAAATGTCCCACATATGGTGTGTGGACGGTTGGATAAGGGGGGAAATGGATGGATTGACAATTCAGCAGCTAGAAAAATCATGTATAACTGACTTTCAATACATTGTCTGCTTTTACATATCAAAAATAATGCCTTAAATGATATTTGATTGGACAGAATTATTAAAAATGACATGAAAAAAGGAGATAGTTTGCACAATAGTGAAAATTTGCTGTTGATTTGCTCAACTTCTAGCCATCAAAGACGTAGGATGATCAATTTTCTTACATTAATGAAGATTTTTAGTTGAAAATGTGGTCTTTGGTGATTTATAAAATGCAAGTCAATGGCTACCAACCCCAAAATGAATACCTGCTGCTCCTGACAATACATTGATGTATTATGTAGTGAAACGGAACATTATTTATCTTATTACCAGAACAATCATAATGCTTCATAAGACTTCAATGTATTATCAGTAGATAGATGTATTCATTTAGTTTTTGACTATATTTTTGACACAAAACAAACATAATATAAATCAACAAGCATCGCAGGTTCAGCTAAAGTTTTTATGTTATGTTTCCCTTAAAAAAAAGTCCCTAACATCATGGATGGCCTGTTGGTGAGTAAACTCAAAGCAATTTTTCTTTTTTAAACAATCCCTTTAAGTATCTGAGGTAATGCACATATGGTCTGTGCATGATTAAAGAGCTCTTGGATGGATGATTTCAGGACTTTTTTTATATATATAAGACACATTTGGGAACAAGGGGTAAAAGCAATACTGGAAAATAATAATAAAACTTGCTTAATTAAAAACACTCAAAATGCACAAGCATGTTCTTAGCTTTCATTCCGAAAATTAAAGTGTCTAAAGTATTTTGGCAATGAACAATTTAAAAAATAAAATAAAAATAATCAATCATTATGGCTGATTTCACTCATGCGCCATAACACTAACAAAATGCAAAAATGAACAGAACAAACATCACTTTGTTTCAACACTAAGATGGCTTATGATTCACATAACTTCACTCACTCCTTAAAGGGACAGGTAATTATTAAACAAGCTTCCTCTGCTCATCCCAGTCAAAAATTTAAGACATTAGCACCTAGTTAGACGCCAAAAGGGATGCCAACATTCAGTACAGGAGGAGATCTTTACGTGCAGAACAAAATAATAATTAATATCAGTGCCTTTGCAGAAAATGAAGACGATATGTAATATCATGCTGAGTGAATGTACCATTCGCATTTCCCTAAACCTCACTGCTGCAACACAACGAGAGAATAAAAACTAAAAGTCTTTCCTTGCTAAATTCGTCAGGCTTCCATTGGGATGATGGTTAGAGAAATGAACTCCCTCCTCTCTTTATGGACTAACTGTTGGGTTAACAGATTCAAGCAACAAATTGGCAGAACTTGTTGGGTATTTTGACATATATTGTGTTGATTTTTCAGAGGTGTCTCATAACAGGGCAAACCCTGCTGCGATGCTTGGGATTTACTGCCCAGCATGGGATTGGTAAACAGTATCTGACATCTTGTCCTTTAAAAAAGGTCAGATGATTATTTGTGATATACTCCGGTGTTCCTACAGACCTAATTTTCTATAAAAGACAAAATAACCGTTGCTAAAAATGTAAATGGCACTTTCGCACCCGTAAAAGTTTAAAAGAACCATGTGTAGTGAATCTACTTTAGCTAGTCTCTGAAGTGACAGAGAAACACAGGGAGTGCAAGTTTACGGCCAAATTCCTCCAGCTTAAAGGATGCAAGTCTCTCTGAGTGTACAAAAGTCGTTATACACATAGATATTTTTATATAGACTATATACAAGATTTATATGCACAATTTCCTAAAGCTTAATGAATAAATGGTTCTGTACAATTAAAAAAAAATTACATTATGAACATGAGACTATTAACAAGAGATGAGCTCTCTTCACCTTTACGAGCAACTGATTTTTTTCCTGTCTCTTTGAGTGCCTTAAATCCCTAAAAAGGAAAACCTTAGGGATATTTTCATCTACAGCTCAGTGCCAGGAACAGTGGATAAAGTATAAAGGAAACTTTAGGCCTTGTTGTTATTCCTCTGTGCCTTGACTAGGTGGGAAGGGTAGAGCTACGGCGTGCTCCTGTGCTAGAGCTGCTAGCTCTTTGAGAAACTCAGAGAAAATGACAGCACAGTAGACTGCGTTTTTCACCCTCAGCGCCTCTGCCTGCTTCTCCAGCCCTGAAGCTCCACTGGCTGCGCTGCCCCGAAACAAAGCACTGTGCAGAGACTGTCCTCCATCCCTCACGTGGGCCAAAGCTAGCTGAGCTGCATGGCGAGCTCTCGTAGGACTGTTGGTGTGCCTCAGAATAAGATCACCCAGAGACGGCTTGCGGCTTTTAACTGGGGGACGGAGAGAAGAAAAGAAAAACAAGGTTAAGATGCCCGACACATTCTCATTCTTAATGAGAGCATTTCAGAACCAACTGAAGGGTAAGTAAATTTAACAAGCACTTAATATGATTTTTTAAAATTAAATTTAAAGAGCCCATATTGTGGGTTTTTGAAAATGCCCTTCCATGTAGTGTGTAACACAGCTCTAAGTGAAGTGAAATATTCAGCTAAGGCTTAAATCTGTAAGTGTTTAAAACTATTGATTCATCTATAAAAGAGTCGACTCATAGTGCTTCAAATGAGTCGTCTTGATAACGAGTTATTAGGTGTTTCGTGATGACGGGACTACAAAACACATGCCTCGCCCAGTAGTTGCGCACGCAAACCCAGGAGATTTGAAACCTGCAGCCCCGCCCACTAACAGAAAAAAAGCCCCACACACACAGACACCGGTCGAATGAAGTCACGCTGTGCAGATGGATATTATTGACAGTCTACCCAAAGATGAAAGCTCAGCATTATAG
The DNA here is from genome assembly GCF_903798145.1 of Danio aesculapii. Taxonomy (NCBI): domain Eukaryota; kingdom Metazoa; phylum Chordata; class Actinopteri; order Cypriniformes; family Danionidae; genus Danio; species Danio aesculapii. The sequence continues at coordinate 33,891,935 of NC_079443.1, forward strand.
CCCAGCCTTGAGCAGTTCGAGTGCTTCTGGAAACTACATGCTTACAAAGAAGACTTCATCTGCCATTTATTAAAGGAAGGATCAGTAAAGACTGTCAGAACATGGATCAGTGCATCATGGATCAGTTTCTTCCTCCATTTCACAAGTGTAAGTATGTGCGATTAAAATTGTTGCCTCCTTTACTCTAGCTTGCAAATTATGTATTTAGTTGTGTTTTGTTACTTGTAACCGCGTGTACTGTATCAGGTTAACTCTTTATATTCTCATATCGCGTGTAAAGCCACATTGAAAACGCGGCGCGTGCCGCTTTGTTTACGGACCGTCAGCTGTTCCTACACGCATGCAACGGTCAAGTTTCAAAATAGTTCAGCTCAGGTTCGAGGTGATTTGTCTAAATTGCACCCAGCAAGCTTAACTGGCGCTCTAGGCCTGTGTTGTGTCCTCTGAGGAGGAGGGTAATGTGTGTGTGTGTGTGTGTGTGTGTGTTGTGTCACCCACTGGCAGCCAAAATCCACACCTCACACTATGAAGCGTGTATGCACTCTGACTACTTTTATATTGTTGATTATCTGCTGGGCATTTCACTCTGTCTCGTGCTGAAGGCTGTCAGTGTCGACCAATTGCAGCAGGTTGTCATCGGTCCAATCAGCGCAGATTAGCTTCGCGCTGAGGAGGGGTTTGGGAACAAATGAATCGCTGAACGATTCATATGGGAGTCGCTGGGATAATTAGTTAAAAATAAATGCAGATTATAAGACCATGAAAGTGTTTTTTGACCTTGCATGCATATTAGACTGTTGTTGGAGACCCTTACAACCAAAATATGACCCTATTTCATGTACAATATGGGCTCTTTAACACACATGAAACAAAATTAAGACAAATAAAATTAACTTTGTATATCTGGTAACACTTTAAAACAATGGTCCATTAGTTGATGTTAGTTAAAGGGCACTTATTTTACCCCTTTTCCAAGACTTTTTCAGAATGTGTCTGTAAAGTTTCAGCTCAAAACACCCATCAGATTCTTTATTATACCATTCAGAATATTGAAATTTGTAGCTGTTTTTGTGGCCTGTGCATTGAATGCTTGTTCTCTCTAATGAGTGTGCCTCAATCTCCACCTCAACTGCATCAGATAAACAGCACAGTGACAGATATAAAGGAAGCAGATCTCACGTAACATTTGTGAGAAATACTACAGTAAGAACTTTCCCAATGATTATTTGATGTACTTGTTGTGGAGTTAATTCAAGCCTTTCTGCAACGATGAATCACACACAATGTCGTTATAAAGTTCACACAAACACAGAGGTTGTCAATTAATTTGGTGGGTGGGGAAACTGCACTCCTACGTCACTTTGTGGTGGGCTCAAAATGGGAGGGATTTGGATTTTAAAATCAGGAAATTAAAAAAAAAATGTTGTCTTTATATTACTCAAGATGATTGTAGACACACTATACCTACACACAGTTCTGTCCAAAAAAGATGATTTTCATCATAGGTATCCTTTAATGCATTTACTAGGCTGAACAATTTATTTATACATTCGTAAATGTATTAAACTTTGTTAACATTATTTAATAAATGTACATATATACAAAAAAAGATGATCATTGTTGTTCATGTTAACTCTTTATGCTAACAAGCACAACTTTGTATTGTAATAATGCATTAATAAAGACTATGCTATGATTAATAAATGCTATACAAGTCTATAAATACAATAACAGAGAATATCTATGACATTATCTAATAGACCCTTATTTTAAAATGATACTGTATAATCATACAGAATAAATAATAAAGACATGTCTTAAAGTCAAAGGCTCATTCTGGGTCAATTCAAAATTATTTTAAAAAAATTATATATTTATTCATGACAAACTGACTGCATGTTATCATTTACAAAAGCAAACATAAGAAAACATCTTGTAATCAGCTGACAAGCAAGCCCAAGAAACTATGATCTCTCGTTTTCTGACAGCATTTGTTCACTCTGTTTCACCTACTTAATGAGTCTGATCGGCGGAGACTGGGGACTCCCATAGCTGAGTCAGACCAGTCTAATTTTCCCCTCGCAACCAGAAAGCGTCGAGCCTTTCTCAACATGGCAGGGAAATCCTCATGTGCTGCTGCAAAAACCTCAATCCGATTTTTTACTGTTCCCAGCACCTAAAGAGGAGATAGACAAAGGCAGCAAAATAACATCAACTTCTTCAACAGTCCTTCTGATGCTATGGATTAGTGTTCATGAATTTAAGTTTCAAATTAATAACTCAAACTTAACCCTTAGCACATTAAACAGATTCATTTGAATTATACATGGTTTTAATAGTTTTTAATATTATATATATATATATATATATATATATATATATATATATATATATATATATATATATATATAGGCATGTGATCAGCAGTGGACGAAAAAAGAAGGAAGACGAGATAGATGGCACCACTAACTCGGTTTAGTGCTCGTGTCCACAGAATAAAATTTTTCCTGTAATGTAGTCTACTCGTTATTCCATGTAATAAATAAACTACTAGTCAGTAAAAAACAGTAAGAATATTAAGTCCAGTTGAATTGAGTAGCCTAATATACTTTAAAGGGGCGGCACAGTGGCGCAGTGGGTAGCTCTGTCGCCTGACAGAAAGAAGGTTTCTGGTTCGAGCCTCAGCCGGGTCAGTTGGAATTTCTGTGTGGAGTTTGCATGTTCTTCCCGTGTTTGCGTGGGTTTCCTCCGGGTGCTCCCCGGAGTTACTCCAACAAGTCCAAAGACATGTGGTATAGGTGAATTGGGTAAGCTAAATAGTCTGAAGTGTGTGTGTGTGTGTGTGTGTGTCGGAGAGAATTAAAGTGTATGGGTGTTTCCCTGTGATGGGTTGCAGCTGGAAGGGCATCCGCTGCGTAAAACATTTGCTGGATAAGTTGACGATTCATTCTGCTGTGGTAACCCCTCATTAATAAAGGGATTAAGCCAAAATGAAAATGAATGAATGAATGAACATACTTTTACATTCCACCCTGAAAGAAATATCATGCGTCGCTAATAAGAGTTTATAACTTTCCCTTTCTACTTTTTAATAGTTTTAATTAATTATAAAATATATTTTTATACATTTGTAATATCATCTAAACTTATGAAACTTTTAGGTATTAAATTTCTGCTGCAGTGAATAAATAAAGACATAAGGACAGATGACTTGCAGAGGATAATAACAAATGTGTGTCCTGGCTTTATTTATAATGTACATAGAGCACGCGTGGTCGTGATGCAAATGTGAGAGTGGAAAAAGTGCACAGTTGTGCACGCATTCAAATCGATTTATTAATCTTGCATATTGTCAGCGACTTCGTCATACGTGGAGATTATAGAACTACACAATATCACTATATTATATACACAATTGCCTAGGTAGGTCTACAATTACATCCCTGAATGACGTCTGGAATGAAGCAGTTACTGCTCTTCCTTGTGCACAATGAAAGCGCAAAGCATCAGGTCATCAGGTTCACCGAAAACTTAAAAACCTCTCATAATTAACTCTCGCTTTACTTGTTCCAAATGTGCTTGACTTTCTTCTGTCGAACACTAAAGAAGATCTTTCAAAGAAATATGGAAACAAAACCTGCAACCCTTCACTTCCAAGGTATTTGTTTTTCCTACTATGGAAATCAACGTATACAGGTTTTCAGATTTCATCAAAAAAATTGTCTTTATTGTTTAACTGAATAAAGAAACTCAAAAAAGTTAGTTACCATTTGAGAGGACAGTAAATAGGGAGTACATTTTGGGTGAACTATCACTTTAAGTTCAAAACAATTATGAAAATAGAAAAGAATTTCTTTGGAAGTACTAAAAAACCGAACGTTTAAAAACCAACACACAACGCGACTGATTCAAACTTTGCATATGTCATGTCAAGCAACGACGTTGATTAAATCGGTCTTATTTGTTGTCATTACCTGAATGAGTGATTTGACGCTGGGCTGAAACACCATGTTGGCGTTGAGGAGGAAAGAGCGGAGGAGAGGCTGCGGATAACAGGCCAGCTGGAACACAACGCCCGTCAGCAAAATGTTCACATATAGGGAGTTCTGCATCATATTCTCCAGTTTACTGAACAAGACTGTTATAAATGGACCTGCACAAGGGGAGAAGTGGAACCAATGACTTATGGTTAGCTCTTGCTGAACTTGCACAAATAACATAAGCACTCAAATCTTTAATTTGGACAGTTCTGCAACAAGAACCTGTGTACGGCTGAGCAAGAGGTTGTCCGAGGGGTCGAGCGGGACTAAATACCCCAGTGGTAGAGCTGTCAGGCTTGGTTTCACTGCAGCGCTGCTCAGTCTCCACTGGAAGACAGTCTTCATCCGTCAGGTTGGGCAGAGGAGCAGTCCGGGACTCCCGAGAGGATTCCTCTGAGCTGCGTGAGGACACCCTCCTCTCTCGGACACGTTCTTCCAGCTCCTTCAGCTCCTGGTGGAAAGCCTCAATGCTGATTCCCTGACACTTCGAGTCACCAGACAGTGGTTCTGATGGTGCCCGCTCCAGCAACTCCTCAATCAGACGCTCAACAGACTCTGAGCCCTTCCTATCGCGGGACACTGCAGATGACTCAGTCAAACCAAGAACTGGAGACAATCTGTGACTCTCACTTGGTAGACAGTCTTGGGTTGATGAGGGCCCGGAGGTATGATGTTGCAGATGAGGCTTCAACTGCACCTGAGATGATTTAAGCGTTGATCCTACATGGAAATCATTGTAGTCAACAGGGCCCATTGACCCATTCATTCCAGTCTCCACCATTCCACTATTTACATCTGAATCCCTTTTCACTTTCTTGGCCTCCATTCTCTCATCCACATTGTCGGTGAACTCCACCTGCCCCATCCCATTGTAGAGAGCTGGATGAGTCGAACGCGAGTGTTGGGTTACGGTTTCCGAAGCGCCGGTTATTTCTGTGGAGACCGATGCAGAAGATGAAGACTGAAGAGGTATGGAGCTGGGAAGAAGGCTGCGTTTCTTACTGCGGGGGGTGAGACTTATACAGTTCTTGCTGATGGTAACGTCCCACTCTCCACTATCTCGATCTGAACTGCTCCACTCGGCACGTGCTGCGGCCACCACTGCTGCCCTCTGCTGGGCAGGATCCATCACAGAGAAGTGCTCTTGTACCATACTGAGGGATGGGTTGGACGTAGGAGGCGGAGGTGGAAGAGGAGCAGAGTTTGGAGAGGGGTTTTCTCCATCGTAAGGGGCTGACCAGTCTCGACAGCCCCAGGAGCAAAGCTCAATGCCCTTCCGAGCATCACGCAGGTACTCAAGGTAGCCCGTTTCTCCTTCTGAAGAGTCTGAAAGTTGGTGCATGGGACTGTCAGGAGACAGAGGGGAGGAAATACTACCACGAGGAGAAGAAGGAGCATTTTCTGAACCAGATGAGGAAGGGTTGGCTTGGCCTCCTGAGCTTTGCTGACGAATAAAGAGAGCAAGGCGGGAAGGAGTGCTGGGTCTGGGGTGTACTGGTGACTCTGAAGTGGGACTTCCCAACACTGCAAACAAAATCAAACAGAAAAAAGGTTTTGCAGGTACAAACAGCAATATTTATTTTGGAAAAGTCTAAAAACACATTTGTGACTCTGGACCACAAAACTTAAGTTGCACAGGTGGTCAAAATTACATCAAAATGTATTATGTGGGTGAAAATGATCAATTCCCTTTTATGCCAAAATTCATAAGAATATTAATTAAAGGTGTCTTACTCTTACCCTTGCCCCAAAAGGCAGGTTCCTCATCCCGCTCACCAGAGGGTGCTGAAGTGATTCGGCAGCATTCAGGTATGAGGGAAAGGAACTTGTCAGCTGATTTGCCGTAGAGGTCTGTTTCCCTGACTGCTCTCCGCTGACTAAGCATTACATGTGTGCATGGCAACAGATACCTGGAGAAATATATGAAGTCATATAATCATAGCTTTCTCTTTACCTATTTACATACATACTAATAAATATTTAGTGTGAACAACAGCATTAGTGAAGCTTGGATAATAAAGGGAAATAGATAAAAAAAAATACTAGTGCTGGGCAAAATAAAAGTTAGTTTTGACATGGTATATGTGTGTGAATTATATATATTTATTATATAGATGTGATACATAAAAAACAAAAATACACAAAACAGTAGCATAGATATTTTAATTTATATAGAATTTGTAGCATATACATAAATATTTTATATCTAAATATGAATAAACATTTTCTCAAATATATGCATACATGTGTGTATTTATATATACATAATAAATATACACAGTATACACACATATATTTATTACGTCAAAACAAACTTTTATTTTGGATGTGATTAATCATGATTATTCTTTGCCCAGTGTGAATTTATGATGCAAATGTTTTATTTATTTATTATTGTTGTCATAGTTATTATTATTTGTAGATTATTTTACAGCTCGTTTATAAAATGCTTTAGCGCCTGCAAAAGATCATTGAAAATCCTTTTAGCAAACTGTCACAGAGATTTTTGGTTCCTAAAAAAAATGTAAAGTAGGTTAAACTAGTGCTTTTCACATGGTTCAAAATGTTAAATTAAAGGTCATAAGCTGAAAATGAAGAATACAGCTTTATTTTCTGTAATGTGTTTCGGCAAGAAGTTAGGTATCTTAGGCTAAAAACCTAACCTAACTTTTATTGTCTTGCACCTTAGAAAAAATTTGGGGGGCACCGGTGCAACCAGTGCAAAAAGTTAGTCTTGAGCCCTGTGATCAAATTTTATAATTTAAAAAAATTATAATACTTTGTTTAGTAGTGTAGCAAATGTACTGCAGACAGTCAAAATGTATATTGAAAGGTATCTTGCAAGACAAGTCACACACACCCAAGCACACAAAATACCTGAGAACAAGCTGGAGCATGAGGTCTTCACAGTTGAGGCTGAGCAATGTCTTGAACAGACTCAGAGAGACCATGCACAGCTTTATAGAGAAAGAGAGAGACAAAAAAACAACTTCCCATCACTCTGCATTTCATGAAACCTTGCAATGTTAGCCAAAAGTATCGACAAAACTGCTTTTTCATCTTTCTACATGCTAAACTGACCCGTGAATTGCTGCTGATGCGTGTGAGTAGTGTATCAAGGATGGTGTCGTTGTCATGGTGATGCAACAGAATAAAGCGCAGGAAGGTCTTGAGAAGGGAAGTTTCTGTGATACAGCGTAAAAACAAGTCCAGATATGCCGTGCTTGCGATCATCTCATCCACCGACGACTGACAAAAATCCATAAAAGAGAGTGAGGAAAACTAAATAAGAGAGAAAAGAAAAGTACAATATTGCCATAAAGTGATAGATATTTGTTTCACCTTGTGCAGAGCAGGGCCCATGACTGGCACCAGGAAGCCGTTGTGGAGGTAGTCAAGGAGTTGGCAGCGAACAAGAGGATGTGCCACCTGCACTACAGCGTTGCAGAATTCAAGACTGTTCATGAACAACACCAGAGAGGAGACGCCCATCCAGTCCTCCCTCCGCAGGGCATGCCAGTCATCGCCCCGTACCTCAATCTTCCGTGGCAGGGAAGAATACAGTCCACTCAGCCCTGTTGCTAGAACCTAGGAAACAGAAACGCAAGATACCAACATGATTACATGAACTTTACCAAACAAACATCAAATGCATACAGTCAAATGTTACGGTGTGTGATTAGGCATGGGCTAGTATATGATTCTGATGATACGATGACCTTGGATAAGAATATCACCGTTTCACAGTGATTATTGTGATTTCAGTCTCCAGTTTCCTTTATTTTTGTCATTCAACACATCACAATAAATTGTAATTCAGAACGAAATTACGTTGCATCAGACTCAACAAGAACATAAAAACATCAAACACTATAAAACCTAACATAATAAATAAGATTTTATAATTTCATAAATATATTAAAATATAGTTATATAAACCTAATAAAAAAACAATAAAAAAATTAATAAATTAATACTCAAATACCTATTGCACAGTTTGATATAATAGTAATAATAATAATAACACATTTTGTACTAATTTAACTATTTATTATTACATACCAGCTATTCAATAGTATTTAAGATGCGGTTTTATACAAAAGTCTTATAATGACAGGATGAAAACCATCCCGAAACTGCACTGATTTGCTCCTCAGGCTTCTGTAATGCCTGCCTGATGGCATAAGCGTGAGCAAACTATGGCCAGGGTGGGTTGGATCCCTTAGAATGCTTTTGCCCTAGACAGACAACGTTGATACAATTCCTCGATAGATGTCATTTTGACGCCAACTGATCTTTCAGCTGACTTTATTATCTTCTGAATAGTGTTCTTCTCATTACTGCTCTAAAATAAGTTCTTTTTAAATGTCTGGGTAAAAAACGAAAACTTTATTTTCCATTTAAACACAATATGTATTTTAGTTTGAGAAACATTTATAATATTTTGGAGCAGTAAACATGTCCAGCTCAATAATTAAAATAAATCATTGACATTTGCTGTATTTATTAGATTAAACTTGAAAAGGCATCTTTGAATATCTTTTCTGCTGGAGATACTGTTGTTCTAAAAACAAAAAAAAAAAAAGTAAAAAAAAAAAAAACAAACAAAAAAAACTTAACATATAGTTAAAGTCAGAATTATTAGCCCCCCAGAAATTTTCACAGTATGTCTGATAATATTTTTTCTTCTGGAGATAATAATTTGTTTTATTTCAGCTAGGATAAAAGTAGTTTTTAATTTTTTTTAAACCATTTTAAGGTCAAAATTATTAGCCCCTTTAAGCTATATATTTTTTTCGAGAGTCTACATAACAAACCATTATTATACAATAACTTGCCTAATTATCCTAACCGAAATTGGGGCAAAAAATAAACATGAGGCTAATAATTCAGGGGGCTAATAATTCTGACTTCAACTGTATATCGGAATGGTATAACAGAACACTTTTGTGGTTTAAAAACCTTGACTATTTTAAATCACGATAAACCTTGTGATTGGATTGACAAAAATGTATCACAATACAGATGTAAACAGGCTGCAGATAAGGGCTGTGCAATAATCAAAATAGAATCGCAATCGCAATTTAAAAGGTTGCATTAGTTGATCACAAGAGGCTGCGATATGAAATAAATATGCATTATTTAATTTCCCCCACCTAGAGCAAACGCCTGACTGTCATCTGTGTGTCTTACTAGCCAATTGAGTGAGCACACTTTCGTTCTGCCCAATCAGAATTGCACAATCAAACTATGCGGAACACCCACAATAAAAAACAAACAAACAAACAAACAAACAAACAAATAGACACAAAAGCGCGGACAAGTGGGATAATGGCATCTGCTGCTTGCGAAGCATTAATAGAAAGAAAAACAGCATTGGTAACAAGGGAATATTTTGGTTTTAAAGTCACAGAGACCGAAAAAAATCAGATCATTTTTAAGAGCTGTCGCAGAATTGTTGCCATGACTTACAAATTATTGAGCTGAATCTTGACTACAAAATTGCCCAAATCACACAGCCCTACTACAGATATTTATATTTTTTGATAAAGTTTAACAAAAAGTATGTTTCATATTCCAAGCATGAATATTTTTACTCAAACACAAAAATGGAAATGCAATACTTGGAAAAATCTTGTCAGCAAAATGTTCACGCAGAACTCACTTTCAAGCCAAGCAACTGTTCAAAGCAGCATATTCGCCGGACCAAGTGGAACTTTTTGAAACATCCTGGATCCCCATTGATAAATATTTCCAAAACAATAATACATGTGATTGCATTTTAATACTCTGTTATGCTAAACAGGATCTAGTTTGAAAATATGGAACTTGGCTATGTCCTCCAGAGCCACAAAACAAGCTACTATAGAAACTGCCAGGAAAAAATAAGCATCACTGACATAAAAATAGCAATACACGACAGATATCATAAAATAAAGTAAAAGAGAAGAATACAGAGAGACTGAAGCAGTACAGTGGCATTGAGTGCTGCATGAGACCTCCAGTCGTACGTGTTAAGTGGGTCAGATGGAGGCTCATATATTATTCTCGAGAGAAAAGAGGACAGCTGAGAAGAAATCAGCACATCCACTGAACCCAACACTGTAGTCACACAGCACAACTGCAGATGACAAATGACCTTTTCATTTCACATTAACCAAGAGAATCTCATTCATAGAAGATACAATACATTATGTCTCCATTGAAACGTCTCGCAGAGGCACTTATGAAATGAAGGTTACATTTAACCTGCATGGCACAGACAACAAAGCACATCATAAAATGAACAGAACCATATAAAGACATGCTATCAATGAGGAAATAGAGGTTGAGAAAAAATATATAGTGACTGAAAATATCTAGGCAACTCCACTTTCTTCTGTTGTTTATTTTATATTTGTTAGGTGAACAATTGATCTGTGCAAGTTAATCCTAGAAAAAGAGTTTGTTTTGGTAATCTTAAATCATATGATACCATGTTTGGAGTGGCGGTCCTTCTTAGTTGATGTCAGTTTGACTCCTTCGATCACAATATTTTTGACCATGCCCCCATTACCGTTGCTTTGCTGTGTGATTCCTATTCAGGTTTACACATGGGGATCTTAATTTGGTCCCCATGAGTCTGTATGCATTCAGGTTGTAAAATCGGCATTGATATTTATTGACCGAACATCGTTGTCAATGGTCAAGGAAACCATGTGCGCGTGCTTGTCACTTCAGGTCAGAATAAGAACACATGCGAAAATGAGGACGGTGGCTAGCAGCAGTGAGGAGATAAATAAAAAAGGATGTAAGGATGTCACCAGAGTGGCTTTTTGGTTTCTTTTCTTGTGCATCCCAGCCACTAGCATGCCATCTGAAAGATTTTTTTAGCATAGGGGTAATTTAGTCATTCAACTTCACAATTTGTCATGTTGCAGTATGTATTTGAATAATGATGGTTAGTTCCTTTACTTGAAAGCTCAGATTTGATTATCATAATTTGTGTTGTTGACAGAGTTTGAGGTTTACTGCATTATCATTATTCACACCTTAAAGTTTGCTTTGATTATTCAGTATTTGCGCATTTTATTTATCAAGTTTAAGAGTCTCTTTAACGTTTGTTTATTTTATTATAAAGAGATCAGATATTTTATTTTTGACTATTAAAACTATTTGCCTTAATAATGTTGGTAAATTAAAATAAAGTGCTTAACTAAAAAAAACCTAATATTCCTAAATGTATTGTTAAAATATATTCAATAATTATCGATATTGAATGATTTGAAACATGATACTGTGATAATTGTTTTTGCAACATAGCCCAGCCCTAATAAAAACAAAGTACACATACATACACACACACAATAGCAAAAACACGCATGCTTACAGGGCAGAAGTAGGAGTTCTCAGTGATGTGCCGTGCCACAGCATGGTTGCTGGCAGAGGTTGCCATGACGAGGAGCAGCGCGTCACGTGCCTGCTGCCCCAGTGCACCGTCTCGATGTATAAATGGCACCAACAGGGAGAAGATCAGCAGGTTTGTGGGACCTTGCTGAACTGAACCACACCTAAATAACAACTCCAAAACTGCAGTTTCCTTTGCCATGGACACACACACCTGACACAAACACACATCATTTACAGTTATAAATCAGCAAAACACATATTACTGTCTAATTACATATAAAATCATTGTGTAGTGCAGCTGTATTTTACCCAGCTGATTTGGTATTGGCTAATATGACTGTTTTTAGTCCATTTAAACAAAAATTCTGTCGAACAATAAAATACTGGATTTTAAAAGCCACAAAAACTAAATGAATTCGCTTCAATCTTCTTTTATCTACAGATCTGAATTACTGGTAAGATTGGGTTATGTAAAGGTTTGGCAAATAGATCTGGAATGTAAAGAATAATGGATCTATCTCTCTTTTGCAGGATGTTTTGTTGTGCCTGGAAATAGAATCCTGTCAGAAAAACTAAACTCAATCCTAACATATAAATCAAAATGTAAAGTTCCTTTTTAAAAAAGTAAATTCTGTCATCATTCAGAACCTATAATCGATGAAATTTTTTTCCAGGACGTTTTTACAATTCCTTTCCATACCACAAATCACAAGTCCCCACTCTATTAAGGCTGATTTATATGCATGCGGCCACTGTGCAGCCACATCTGATCTCTGGTCAAGTAGGATGATGGACCCATTCTTGAGCCTTATTTTGAACTACATTTAGAAGAGATACTGCTTATTTTCTACTTTTAATATGAAAAAAATTGAAAATTATTTATTTGTTTTGAATTTTTATTAGAAAAAAGTGACTTGGCTTTCAGGCAATGTGTGTTTTAATTTCAGTTGTTCAACGTTGATGTTCAATAAATAATCCTAGAGAGTTGATTGTGTGGGTTTCCTTCAATTATTTTAAAATCTCACTCAACATGTGAGCATATTTACCAAACAAAACCTCTCAAAAAATGAGAGCAAAAAAAAAAAAATTTTTTAAATAAAATAATCATTCATTAATCGCACTAGAGTTAAAATGTTCAATAGGGTATATGCAGAAGGACCTTTAAATGGCGTGTGCGTAAACAGCTTTTCATCTCGTTTTACGCTTAAGCAACTAAATGAATACCAAAGTCTATTTAATTGATAATATTTGAATTACATTACAACATCAATACTGTAAAAGGAACCATATAAAATGGAAAAAAAGTTTAGCTCTGCATATTCCCTATTAACCGAGATTTTGATTTTAGGCCAAATCGCCCAGCCCTAGGCTTTAGCTTTGTTTCACCCAATACTCTGACACAAAAATGTTCATTAAACAAAAAAAAAACATGAATACTAGGGGGGTGATGAGACGCCAACTCTACGAGATGACACAAGATCTTTAACCTATTTTTAAGATGTCTTTTATTTAACTGAAAAAACTAAAAATTAATCACAAACTACAAAACTATTTAGGTGTTTTTTTCTTGTTGTAATTAATGTTATTGTGCTTCTATTTTAATGAATTATATGCTGTAAAGGACATGCAAACACTGCAAAATATTTTGCTAATAATATGTGAATGGGAAACAGTCTTTTATATATCATTTTAAAAATTAGCTAAATAATTGCTAATATATGGATGGAAAATACATTTTTAATCAACTGAAAAAACAAAATGCAAAACGATTTAGGTGTTTTTTTTATTGTATTTTAAAAGTAGTATTTTATTTATATTTTAATGAATTATCTGCCGTAAAGAACATGCAAACACTGCAAAATATTTGGCTATAATCTCTAATAACTGACTTCACATAAGAAATCAAACTCCTTTCCACAAATTTAACTTAAAAAAACAAATCATGTAATTTTTGGTATTTAATTTTTAATTTTTCAGCAGTTTCTCTATGATTCTGCAACATTTCATTCATGCCCCCGTGACTCACTCTGAGGTACTGAATGTGACAACGAAATAAAGACTGATAGGAGAGAGCTGTTTTAATGTAATTCCATACCTTTCGCTTAATGAAAAGAGAGCTTATGTTTTTCCCGGACATCATAAACGCGTGTTCTGTGATGAAGTGACGAGGTGTAAGGTGTGTGTGCGTACGATGTGTGCGGATGTGTGCGTCTGTGTACTTTACTGACTCGGTGGGTGCAGAGAACAGGATCAAACAGCCCTGTGTGTATGGCTTATCCTGTCGCAAAATGCGACAAAGTCCTTCACGATTGTAATAGTTTGATTGCAGTGTTTACATGTCTGTACTGCACTTCAATAATAATAATAATAATAATAATAATAATAATAATATTTATTTAAAGGTGCCTTTCTGGCAACTCAAGGACACCGTATAATAAAACAAGAGCAATAATGCGACTGAAATAGGAATACTCCACATGTCTTCATTTCAATTGTTTTTACGACTATTATAAAGCATTGTTAATGTGTGCGGCTGCAGTTCTGTAGTTGTAGCCTGTGTTTGGACGCGGCAGCAACTAAACAAAAAAACAAAAAAAAGTTACATCACACTTGCCAAAGCAAATGAGTGACGCTCAGAGGCAGCCCGGGTTGCGAGGTGTGTGCAAAGCACTTAGTATACAGTTCAAATCCAATCCTGCCTCCAATCTTCAGTGTTAAGTTCACCCTCACGCTCCATCATAACATCACAACTCACGAGACAACTTTTCACCTAAACGAGAAATTTCATTGCGATTTAATCTCACAAGATCTCGTAATACGAGATCTTGTCACATCCCTAATGAATACATATTCATAAATATATATGAATTGAGCAGTTGAAAAGTTTTGTAAGGAGAGATCATCACTTCATATGATTAACTTTAGAACATCAGACTTTCAAAAGGAGGACAGAAAATTATCAATCTTTAAATCTTCAAAAGTCTTATGGGTTTGGGTTTACATAAGGGTGATAAGTAAGGATAAGGGTAAACTTATCCATTAACAAGAATCTAACCTTCCATCATCGTGAGATTACAGTGTACAAGAATATTATTAAGCTCACATCTAAAATCTAACTGGCTGTCAGGAATGTTTTTCCAAGACCAACAACATCCATGTTGACTCAGAAACAAATCAGAACTGATGAACTAACTCAGGTTTACCCAAAGTAATCTATAAAATGATGTGGAGTTCATTTAAAAATGAGAAAATGTGGAAGTAGCAGTCTGCATTCAGTAGAAATATGTAGAGCAGATAATAAAGGGTTAAAGGCTTCAAGTTCAAACAGGTGTCAGAATGTTCTGTCAATCACCTGATTTAGCAGCAGTACGAGGCTGGACTCGAGGGCAGGAGGGCAGCCCATCTGGGGATCCACACACGCTCCCAGCAGGCTTAGCAGTGGCTGCAGGACTGCACTGTGCAGGAGCAGGGGCTGATGTGACTGTCCGATCAGCATCTCGAACAGTTTCAACAGCTCCAGCTGACTGTCCGGATCCAGCCCACGGCGCACATGCCACTGTACCAACTCTTCCAGTATGTTCTCCGCCACCACCATCTCCAGAATAGGACCCATTGCTGCAGACATTTGACAAGCTACGATCACATAAAGCAGATCACAATATCTTATAAGATATTCGACCAGACAATTGTTTGGAGCGGGTTTTAACCTGGTGATTCAATGTCTCCCCCTGCTGGTCTCTCTTCAGCTAGCAGGCACAGCATCTGATCTGTGTGATTGCGAACCGCTGTGAGATCATCTGCAAAACCACCAACTGAAGACTCTCTATGTTTCAACACCCCTGACACCTGACAGGGGGACAGAGAACAGTTCAATTCTACATGTGATAAAGTTATAAGGAACAAGTATATACACAGACACTACTATACATGTTAATATAAGCACAAATGTTTACTAACATGCACCAAAGCATGAATGCTTTAAACTTCAAAATTAAAAACTATAGGACTGCACAATATATTGTTTCAGCATCGATAT